>NW_028161919.1:0-10000 GCF_964263955.1 Coregonus lavaretus
TATTACATCAGTAGAATGGTAATAATACAGTACAGTATTACATCAGTAGAATGGTAATACTATAGTACAGTATTACATCAGTAGAATGGTAATAATATAGTACAGTATTACATCAGTAGAATGGTAATACTATAGTACAGTATTTGATCACTGATATGACTGAAGATGTATCGTCTCCACATTGTTGGAAGAAATTAGGTGCATTGTGGGTAGATGAGCAGAGCACCGAGAACTAAGGGACACTATTATTTCACAGGAACCAGAAACACACAACACCAGGTTCTAAGAGTAGCAACAGTAACAATAAACCAGGGTCACTGTATTTTACAGTAAAAATAAACCAGGGGTCACTGTATTTTACAGGAACCAGAACCAGGGTCACTGTATTTTACAGTAACAATAAACCAGGGGTCACTGTATTTTACAGGAACCAGAACCAGGGTCACTGTATTTTACATGAACCAGAACCAGGGTCACTGTATTTTACAGGAACCAGAACCAGGGGTCACTGTATTTTACAGGAACCAGAACCAGGGGTCACTGTATTTTACAGTAACAATAAACCAGGGTCACTGTATTTTACAGTTACCAGAACCAGGGGTCACTGTATTTTACAGGAACCAGAACCAGGGGTCACTGTATTTTACAGGAACCAGAACCAGGTGTCACTGTATTTTACAGGAACCAGAAACAGTGGTCACTATATTTCACAGGAACCAGAAACAGGGGACATTATATTTTACCGGGAACAGAATCACTTCATCTCCTGAGGGCTTGCTGCTCTGCTCTATGTGGTGAAATGCATGCTGGCCATGTTCGTGGCCGTGATGTGGTTGGCGTGACTTTATGGTTGGTTGAACATGGAGTCTTGCTGTGCTCACAGACTGATCATCACTGCATCACCGCACACTCGCCTGTCGCATGGATGTGTGTGTTTGTGTTTGTGTGTGTGTGTCATGTTTGCTTAATTGAACAGCTGATGGCAGCATTACATAAATTAAAATCTGTGTTCTTTGTAGAACATATGGGAATCTGTTGCAAGGCAGTGATGGCAAATTAATCTTTGAAAACAAATAATATGTTTGAATGAAAAATGTATCTACTTCCCTTTATTATTAAATCAGTAAACTATTGATTGTGTGGCATAATTAATTCAGCACATAGAAATATTTAATTTCCAAGCATTTCATATGTATTGAGTCCTACATCAGCCTTGCTAATGATCAAACTGTGTGTTGTTGTATTCTGTCATTATATGTGTAGATCCACAAATTCAAAATAGCTCATGATCCAGCAGAATATAAATGTTACTGACAGGAATAAATTAAATGTATTAACCATCTCTCTGTATATCTGCGTGTGTGCGTGTGTGTGTGTGCGTGTCTCTGTGTGTGTGCGTGTGTGCGTGCATGTCCGTGTGTGTGTCCGTGTGTGTGTGCGTGTGTGTTTCCAGGGTGGCTACGCTGCCTACAGATATGCACAACCTGCTGCCGCCACAGCTGCTGCGTACAGTGACAGGTAAGATGGAACTCTTTTATTCATCCCTCTCTGTCTCTGTCTCTGTCTCTCTCTCTCTCTCTCTCTCTCTCTCTCTCTCTCTCTCTCTCTCTCTCACACTCGTCTCTCTCTCTCTCTCCACTCTCTGTCTCTCTTCCGTCTGTCTGTCTCTCTCTCTCTCTCTCTCTCTCTCTCTCTCTCTCTCTCTCTCTCTCTCTCTCTCTCTCTCTCTCTCTCTCTCTCTCTCTCTCTCTCTCACTCTCTGTCTCTCTTTCCGTCTGTCTCTCTCTCGCTCTCTCTGTCTCTCTCTTCGTCTGTCTCTCTGTCTCTCTCTCTCTCTCTCTCTCTCTCTCTCTCTCTCTCTCTCTCTCTCTCTCTCTCTCTTCCATCTGTCTCTCTCTCGCTCTCTCTTTCCGTCTGTCTCTCTCTCTCTCTCTCTCTCTCTCTCTCTCTCTCTCTCTCTCTCTCTCTCTCTCTCTCTCTATCTCTCTCTCTCTCTTTCTGTCTCTCTTTCCGTCTGTCTCTCTGTCTCTGTCTCTCTGTCTCTCTGTCTCTCTGTCTCTCTCTCTCTCTCTCTCTCTCTCTCTCTCTTCTCTCTCTCTCTCTCTCTCTCTCTCTCTCTCTCTCTCTCTCTCTCTTCTCTCTCTCTCTCTCTCTCTCTCTCTCTCTCTCTCTCTCTCTCTCTCTCTCTCTCTCTCTCTCTCTCTCTCTTAACTGGCATATATACCCTGCCCTACCTACCTACAGGTTCTGGAAAATGAGCTATTTTAGTATTTCTACAGTAGGTTTCCTGAAGGAGAAAGCCTCCACTTCTATGTCAAAGATAATAAAACAAACACACTATAGTAAATACTACAGTGTACTGCAATCCGCTAAAACACTACATTAATTACTATAGTATATACTACTGTTTTCTTTTACTACAGTAGTTATACTATAGTTAACTGTAAATACTACAGTGAATACTACAGTATACTACAGTGAATACGACAGTATTCTACAGTAAATACTACAGTATTTTTTTTGCGGACTTTACTATAGTATTCACTGTAGTGTTTTTGCGGACTTTAGTCAGTGAATACTATAGTAAAGTCCGCAAAAAAACTCTACAGTATATTTATGCCATAATATACAATAGTATTTTTTCATGTGGGTCTCTCTCTTCCTCTCTTGTCTCTCTCTGTTGCTCTCTACCTCTCACTCGCTCTCTCTCTCTCTCCTCTCTCTCTCTCTCTCTCTCTCTCTCTCTCTCTCTCTCTCTCTCTCTCTCTCTCTCTCTCTCTCCTCTCTCTCTCTCTCTCTCTCTCTCTCTTCTCTCTCTCTCTCTCTCGCTCTCGCTCTCCTCTCGCTCCGTCTCTCGGTCTCTCTCCCTCTGTCATTCTCAGTCTCTCTCTCTCTCTCTCTCCCTCTGTAGTTTATTAGTATAATTCCTTGGTCCAATCAGGACGGTTGGGACCAACAGCTACCCCAGAATCCTCCACAGTAATTTGCTGATTAAATCAAATGAACTGACAGAGAGAGTGTAGCGGTGGAAACAACGTGAGGGAGTGGGGCAGGAGGGGAGACATTAGGGGGACGGACCAGACAGGGCTGAAGGATGACATGCAGGGTTCACAGGAGGAAAGTTGGCCCCAAAGTGTTGCACTAGACTCAGCCTAAAAACTTAACAGTCTGTAAGGGATGGGTCACCCCAAAGTGTTGCTCTAGACTCAGCCTATCAACTTCACATTCTGTAAGGCAGTGTTTCCCAAACTCGGTCCTGGGGACCCCAAGAGGTGAACGTTTTGGTTTTTGCCCTAGCACTACACAGCTGATTCAGATAATCAACTCATCATCAAGCTTTGGGTCCCCAGGACTGAATTTGGGAAACACTGCCGCAAGGGGTAGCTCAACCCCAGAACAAAAGTTTTTCAAACATGTTTCTACCAATAACTGTATTACAGTGCATTCGGAAAGTATTCAGACCCTTGACTTTTTCCACATTTTGTTACGTTACAGCCTTATTCTAAAATAGATTAAATAAATAAAAATCCTCAGCAATCTACACACAATACTCCATAATGACAAAGCAAAAACAGTTTTGTAGAAATGTTTGCAAATCTGTTAAAATTAAACCAGAAATACCTTATTTACATAAGTATTCAGACCCTTTGCTATGAGACTCGCAATTGAGCTCAGGTGCATCCTGTTTCCAATTGATCATCCTTGAGATGTTTCTACAACTTAATTGGAGTCCACCTGTGGTCAATTCAATTGATTGGACAAGATTTGGAAAGGCACACACCTGTCTATATAAGGTCCCACAGTTGACAGTGCATGTCAGAGCAAAAACCAAGCCATGAGGTCGAAGGAATTGTCCGTAGAGCTCCGAGACAGGATTATTTGGAACCACCAAGACTTTTCCTAGAGCTGGCCGCCCGGCCAAACTGAGCAATCGGGGGAGGGACTGGGAGACTAGCCAGGATCGAGGGAAAGATGAACGGAGCAAAGTACAGAGAGATCCTTGAAAAGAAATCTGCTCCAGAGCTCTCAGGACCTCAGACAAGGGAGAAGGTTCACCTTCCAACAGGACAACGACCCTAAGCACTCAGCCAAGACAATGCAGGAGTGGCTTCAGGACAAGTCTCTGAATGTCCTTGAATGGCCCAGCCAGAGCCCGGACTTGAACCCAATCTAACATCTCTGGAGAGACCTGAAAATAGCTGTGCAGCAACGCTCCCCATCCAACCTGACAGATCTTAAGAGAATCTGCAGAGAAGAATGGGAGAAACTCCTTAAATACAGGTGTGCCAAGCTTGTAGTGTCATACCCAAGAAGACTCGAGGCTGTAATCGCTGCCAAAGGTGCTTTAACAAAGTACTGAGTAAAGGGTCTGAATACCTATGTAAATGTGATATTTAAGGTTTTTATTTCTAATACATTTGCAAAAAACTGTTTTAGCTTTGTCATTCTGGGGTATTGTGTGTAGATTGATGAGGGGAAAAAACAATTTAATCAATTTTAGAATAAGGCTGTAACGTAACAAAATGTGTAAAAAGTCAAGGGGTCTGAATACTTTCTGAATGCACTGTATGTCTTCTCTCCATCACACTGATTTGAAAACACAGGATGGGTGAAATATATATTGATTAAACAGTATACACAATACATTGATACATTTACTGTCATATTTACAGTTGTTTCAGTAAAGATTAGAGATGTGAAGGAGAGTGGACCAGCAGAAAAAGAGGGACAGTAGAGGAACAGTAGAGAAAGAGGACCAGTAGAGAAAGAGGAACAGTAGAGAAAGATGAACAGTAGAGGAACAGTAGAGAAAGATGAACAGTAGAGAAAGAGGAACAGTAGAGGAACAGTAGAGAAAGATGAACAGTAGAGAAAGAGGAACAGTAGAGAAAGAGGAACAGTAGAGAAAGAGGAACAGTAGAGGAACAGTAGAGAAAGAGGCACAGTAGAGAAAGAGAAACAGTAGAGAAAGAGGCACAGTAGAGGAACAGTAGAGAAAGAGGTACAGTAGAGAAAGAGGAACAGTAGAGAAAGAGGAACAGTAGAGGAACAGTAGAGAAAGAGGCACAGTAGAGAAAGAGAAACAGTAGAGAAAGAGGCACAGTAGAGGAACAGTAGAGAAAGAGGTACAGTAGAGAAAGAGGAACAGTAGAGAAAGAGGAACAGTAGAGGAACAGTAGAGAAAAAGGCACAGTAGAGAAAGAGGAACAGTAGAGAAAGAGGACCAGTAGAGAAAGAGGCACAGTAGAGAAAGAGGACCAGTAGAGGAACAGTAGAGAAAGAGGAACAGTAGAGAAAGAGGAACAGTAGAGAAAGAGGAACAGTAGAGGAACAGTAGAGAAAGAGGCACAGTAGAGAAAGAGGAACAGTAGAGAAAGAGGACCAGTAGAGAAAGAGGGACAGTAGAGAAAGAGGACCAGTAGGGAAAGAGGAACAGTAGAGAAAGAGAAAGAGTAGAGGAACAGTAGAGAAAGAGGAACAGTAGAGAAAGAGGAACAGTAGAGGAACAGTAGAGAAAGAGGTACAGTAGAGAAAGAGAAATAGTAGAGAAAGAGAAAGAGTAGAGGAACAGTAGAGAAAGAGGAACAGTAGAGAAAGAGAAACAGTAGAGAAAGATGAACAGTAGAGGAACAGTAGAGAAAGAGGAACAGTAGAGAAAGAGGAACAGTATAGATAGATGAACAGTAGAGGAACAGTAGAGAAAGAGGAACAGTAGAGAAAGAGGAACAGTAGAGAAAGAGGAACAGTAGAGAAAGATGAACAGTAGAGGAACAGTAGAGAAAGAGGAACAGTAGAGAAAGAGGAAGAGTATAGGAACAGTAGAGAAAGATGAACAGTAGAGAAAGAGGAACAGTAGAGAAAGATGAACAGTAGAGAAAGAGGCACAGTAAAGGAACAGTAGAGAAAGAGGAACAGTAGAGAAAGAGGAACATTCTAGAAAGATGGTGTGTGGAGAAAGAGGAACAGTAGAGGAACAGTAGAGAAAGAGGAACAATAGAAAAAGAGGAACAGTAGAGAAAGAGGAACAGTAGAGAAAGAGGAACAGTAGAGGGGCAGTAGAGAAAGAGGAAGAGTAGAGAAAGAGGAACAGTAGAGAAAGATGACCAGTAGAGAAAGAGGCACAGTAGAGAAAGAGGAACATTAGAGAAAGATGACCAGTAGAGAAAGAGGAACAGTAGAGAAAGAGGAACAGTAGAGAAAGAGGAACAGTAGAGAAAGAGGAACAGTAGAGAAAGAGGAACAGTAGAGGAACAGTAGAGAAAGAGGCACTGTAGAGGAACAGTAGAGAAAGAGGAACAGTCGAGAAAGAGGTACAGTAGAGCAAGAGGGAAAGTAGAGAACGAGGAACAGTAGAGATAGATGAACAGTAGAGAAAGAGGAACAGTAGAGAAAGAGGAACAGTAGAGAAAGAGGACCAGTAGAGAAAGATGAACAGTAGAGGAACAGTAGAGAAAGAGGAATAGTAGAGACAGAGGAAGAGTAGAGGAACAGTAGAGAAAGAGGAACAGTAGAGAAAGACGAACAGTATAGAAAGAGGCACAGTAGAGGAACAGTAGAGAAATATGAACAGTAGAGGAGCAGTAGAGAAAGAGGAACAGTATAGAAAGATGACCAGTAGAGAAAGAGGACCAGTAGAGAAAGAGGAACAGTAGAGAAAGAGGACCAGTAGAGAAAGAGGAACAGTAGAGGAACACTAGAGAAAGAGGAACAATAGAGAATGAGGAAGAGTAGAGGAACAGTAGAGAAAGAGGGACAGTAGAGGAGCAGTGGAGAAAGAGGAACAGTAGAGAAAGATGACCAGTACAGAAAGAGGCACAGTAGAGAAAGAGGAACAGTAGAGAAAGATGACCAGTAGAGAAAGAGGAACAGTAGAGGAAGAGTAGAGAAAGAGGCACTGTAGAGGAACAGTAGAGAAAGAGGAACAGTAGAGAAAGAGGAAAAGTAGAGAAAGATGACCAGTAGAGAAAGAGGAACAGTAGAGAAAGATGACCAGTAGATGACCAGTAGAGAAAGAGGAACAGTAGAGGAACAGTAGAGAAAGAGGAATAATAGAGATAGACGAACAGTAGAGAAAGAGGGACAGTACAGGAACAGTAGAGAAAGAGGAACAGTAGAGAAAGATGAACAGTAGAGAAAGAGGGACAGTACAGGAACAGTAGAGAAAGAGGAACAGTAGAGAAAGATGAACAGTAGAGAAAGATGAACAGTAGAGAAAGAGGAAGAGTAGAGAAAGAGGAACAGTAGAGGAACAGTAGAGAAAGAGGAACAGTAGAGAAAGAGGAACAGTAGAGAAAGATGAACAGTAGAGGAACAGTAGAGAAAGAGGAACATTAGAGAAAGAGGGACAGTAGAGAAAGAGTACAGCAGAGAAAGACAAGTTAGACCGTTGAGATGCTCCCCTATGTGACACACTCACACATGCACACGCCCATTTTCTGTTTCCGTCGATGTTATGGGGACTAATGAGGACTAATGTTGATTTGATCTTAAACGTTGCCGTACACCAGTAGCCCTCTTGAGTGTGTGATCCTGTGATTATAATGTTATTCGCCTCTTGATTAAACACTGTCAACCATGTCTTTCTGTTCTATTATCTGCCTTAATCCTGGGAGATCTGTTTAGATGTGGATCTAGATATCTCTAATTTTTCTCTCTTCTTTGTTTATGCCTCTTTAGGTAAAGTATGTTGAGAAATTGAAATTGAAATACACGTGTTCTAAGCAGCTACCTACCGTGATAGAGATGGGCTGAGTCAATCTGCATGCTGTTGGTCTCTGCTGCATCATTAAAGATGCACTACGCAGAAATCACTCCTCCATTTCCTGGTTGCAAAAATTCTAATTGTTCGCCTAATTTCAGTTAATGTGACAAAACAAACAAGTATAGTGTAGAGAATCATTGTACCATCTAAATATATTTTACATAACCCAAAATACTGTATTTTCAGAAAGTAAAAGACGCAAAAAGGAAACTTAAGACCGGGAAGCATAGAAATAGTGCACATAAAACAGATCTACCGCTTCTTAGACTTGCTTTTGATGAGAATGACAGATCTATAACTTCCTTTTCTATGTGAATTTGGTCTGGTCGCCCAGAAAATGTTACATATTGCAGCTTTAAGTTATTAAAACCTGTTAAATTCTGAGCGGTTGTTTTGGGCGCTGTACAGGGACGGTGAGTGGGAGGGGGAACCTGTACCGCGCCCAAAACAACCGCTCAGAATTTAACAGGTTTTAATAACTTAAAGCTGCAATATGTAACTGCAAAAAAAACTGCATTATCAGAAAATAGAAAGTGACATATCATTTGAAAGCTACAGGTCTTGTCTTTTTGGAAATCGAACTCAAATCTTAATGCTGGCAATGTCATAAGAAGTCGCCAAGAGACGTCATGTGATCTCCTACTGCTGTCTAGTGGACAAACTGGGAATCAGACAGAGGATACAGTATATTTACATCAATGGATAGGTAGAGTCTTCAGCTTTCTCCTCATATGTACAGTGCATTCTGGAAGCATTCAGACCCCTTTTCACACATTTTGTTACGTAACAGCATTATTCTAAAATTGATTAAATTAAATTTTTCCTTCATCAATCTACAATAACCCATAATGACAAAGCGAAAACAGGTTTTTAGAAATGTGTGCAAATGTATTAAAAATAGAAAAATGAAATACCCTATTTACATAAGTATTCAGACGCTTTGCTATGACACTCAACA
This sequence comes from Coregonus lavaretus, assembly GCF_964263955.1. NCBI lineage: Eukaryota > Metazoa > Chordata > Actinopteri > Salmoniformes > Salmonidae > Coregonus > Coregonus lavaretus. Next base: position 8,721 of record NW_028161919.1, read on the forward strand.
TTGAGCTCAGGTGCATCCTGTTTCTATTGATCATCCTTGAGATGTTTCTAGGACTTGATTGGAGTCCACCTGTGATAAATTCAATTGATTGGACATGATTTGGAAAGGCACACACATGTCTATATAAGGTCCAACAGTTGGCAGTGCACGTCAGAGCAAAAACCAAGCCATGAGGTCCAAGGAATTGTCCGTAGAGCTCAGAGACAGGATTGTGTCGAGGCACAGATCTGGGGAAGGGTACCAAAAAATGTCTGCAGCATTGAAGGTCCCCAAGGACACAGTGGCCTCCATCATTCCAGGATCTCTAGTGGCACAGCTAGCACTGCGATGCAGTGCCTTAGACCACTGTTCAGTTAGCTTAGCCTGTACTGTGTATAATAGTGCAGTATACTCTACAGTTAGCTTAGCCTGTACTGTGTATAAAAGTACAGTATACTCTACATTTAGCTTAGCCTGTACTGTATATACTAGTGCAGTATACTCTACAGTTAGCTTAGCCTGTACTGTGTATAAAAGTACAGTATACACTACATTTAGCTTAGCCTGTACTGTATATAATAGTCTAGTATACACTACAGTTAGCTTAACCTGGATTGTATATAATAGTACATGTATATCTTTAGTTAGCTTAACCTGTACTGTATATAATAGTGCCGTATACACTAAAGTTAGCTTAGCTTATACTGTATATAATAGTGCAGTATACACTACAGTTAGCTTAGCCTGTACTGTATATAATAGTACATGTACACAACCGTTCAAAAGTTTGGGGTCACTTAGAAATGTCCTTGTTTTCAAAAGAAAATGACATTTTTTGTCCATTAAAATAACATCAAATTGATTAGAAATACAGTGTAGACATTGTTAATGTTGTAAATGGCTATTGTAGCTGGAAACGGCTGATTTCTAATGGAATATCTACATACTGTAGGCGTACAGAGGCCCATTATCAGCAACCATCAGTCCTGTGTTCCAATGGCACGTTGTGTTTATCATTTTAAAAGGCTAATTGATCATTAGAAAACCCTTTTGTAATTATGTTAGCACAGCTGAAAACTGTTCTGCTGATTAAAGAAGCAATAAAACTGGCCTTCTTGAGACTAGTTGAGTATCTGGAGCATCAGCAATTGTGGGTTCGATTACAAGTTCAAAATGGCCAGAAACAAAGAACTTTCTTCTGAAAATCGTCAGTCTATTCTTGTTCTGAGAAATGAAGGCTATTCCATGCGAGAAATTGCCAAAAAACTGAAGATCTCGTACAATGCTTCATATTGACATGT
>NW_028161919.1:15000-21535 GCF_964263955.1 Coregonus lavaretus
AGGTCAGTATAGTAGAGACTGTAGGTAAGTATAGTAGAGAGACTGTAGGTCAGTATAGTAGAGAGACTGTAGGTCAGTATAGTAGAGACTGTAGGTAAGTCTAGTAGAGACTGTATGTAAGTATAGTAGAGACTGTAGTTAAGTATAGTAGATACTGTAGGTCAGTATAGTAGAGAGACTGTAGGTCAGTATAGTGGAGAGACTGTAGGTCAGTATAGTAGAGACTGTAGGTTAGTATAGTAGAGACTGGAGGTCAGTATAGTAGAGAGACTGTAGATCAATATAGTGGAGACTGTAGGTCAGTATAGTAGAGACTGTAGGTCAGTATAGTAGAGACTGTAGGTCAGTATAGTAGAGAGACTGTAGGTCAGTATAGTAGAGAGACTGTAGGTCAGTATAGTAGAGAGACTGTAGGTCAGTATAGTAGAGAGACTGTAGGTCAGTATAGTAGAGAGACTGTAGGTCAGTATAGTAGAGAGACTGTAGGTCAGTATAGTAGAGACTGTAGGTCAGTATAGTAGAGAGACTGTAGGTCAGTATAGTAGAGAGACTGTAGGTCAGTATAGTAGAGAGACTGTAGGTCAGTATAGTAGAGACTGTAGGTCAGTATAGTAGAGAGACTGTAGGTCAGTATAGTAGAGGCTGTAGGTCAGTATTGTATAGAGACTGTAGGTCAGTATAGTAGAGACTGTAGGTCAGTATAGTAGAGACTGTAGGTCAGTATAGTAGATCTGTAGGTCAGTATAGTAGAGAGACTGTAGGTCAGTATAGTAGAGACTGTAGGTCAGTATGGTAGAGACTGTAGGTCAGTATAGTAGAGACTGTAGGTCAGTATAGAGTATAGTAGAGAGACTGTAGGTCAGTATTGTATAGAGACTGTAGGTCAGTATAGTAGAGACTGTAGGTCAGTATAGTAGAGACTGTAGGTCAGTATAGTAGAGACTGTAGGTCAGTATTGTATAGAGACTGTAGGTCAGTATAGTAGAGAGACTGTAGGTCAGTATAGTAGAGAGACTGTAGGTCAATATAGTAGAGAGACTATAAGTCAGTATAGTAGAGAGACTGTAGGTCAGTATAGTAGAGAGACTGTAGGTCAGTATAGTAGAGAGACTGTAGGTCAGTATAGTAGAGACTGTAGGTCAGTATAGTAGAGAGACTGTAGGTCAGTATAGTAGAGACTGTAGGTCAGTATTGTATAGAGACTGCAGGTCAGTATAGTAGAGACTGTAGGTCAGTATAGTAGAGACTGTAGGTCAGTATAGTAGAGACTGTAGGTCAGTATAGTAGAGACTGTAGGTCAGTATAGTAGAGAGACTGTAGGTCAGTATAGTAGAGAGACTGTAGGTAAGTATAGTAGAGACTGTAGGTCAGTATTGTAGAGACTATAGGTAAGTATAGTAGAGACTGTAGGTCAGTTTAGTAGAGACTGTAGGTCAACATAGTAAAGACTGTAGGTCAGTATAGTAGAGAGACTGTAGGTCAGTATAGTAGAGACTGTAGGTCAGTATAGTAGAGAGACTGTAGGTCAGTAAAGTAGAGACTGTAGGTCAGTATAGTAGAGAGACTGTAGGTCAGTATAGTAGAGAGACTGTAGGTCAGTATAGTAGAGACCGTAGATCAGTATAGTAGAGACTCTAGGTCAGTATAGTAGAGAGACTGTAGGTCAGTATAGCAGAGAGACTGTAGGTCAGTATAGTAGAGACTGTAGGTCAGTATAGTAGAGACTGTAGGTCGATATAGTAGAGACTGTAGGTCGATATAGTGGAGACTGTAGGTCAGTATAGTAGAGACTGTAGGTCAGTATAGTAGAGAGACTGTAGGTAAGTATAGTAGAGACTGTAGGTCAGTATAGTAGAGATTGTAGGTCTGTATAGTAGAGAGACTGTAGGTCAGTATAGTAGAGAGACTGTAGGTCAGTATAGTAGAGACTGTAGGTCAGTATAGTAGAGAGACTGTAGGTCAGTATAGTAGAGACTGTAGGTCATTATAGTAGAGACTGTAGGTCAGTATAGTAGAGAGACTGTAGGTAAGTATAGTAGAGACTGTAGGTCAGTATAGTAGAGACTGTAGGTCAGTATAGTAGAGAGACTGTATGTCAGTATAGTAGAGAGACTGTAGGTCAGTATAGTAGAGACTGTAGGTCAGTATAGTAGAGACTGTAGGTCAGTATAGTAGAGAGACTGTAGGTCAGTATAGTAGAGACTGTAGGTCAGTATTGTATAGAGACTGCAGGTCAGTATAGTAGAGACTGTAGGTCAGTATAGTAGAGACTGTAGGTCAGTATAGTAGAGACTGTAGGTCAGTATAGTAGAGACTGTAGGTCAGTATAGTAGAGAGACTGTAGGTCAGTATAGTAGAGAGACTGTAGGTAAGTATAGTAGAGACTGTAGGTCAGTATTTTAGAGACTGTAGGTAAGTATAGTAGAGACTGTAGGTCAGTATAGTAGAGACTGTAGGTCAAAATAGTAAAGACTGTAGGTCAGTATAGTAGAGAGACTGTAGGTCAGTATAGTAGAGACTGTAGGTCAGTATAGTAGAGAGACTGTAGGTCAGTAAAGTAGAGACTGTAGGTCAGTATAGTAGAGAGACTGTAGGTCAGTATAGTAGAGAGACTGTAGGTCAGTATAGTAGAGACCGTAGATCAGTATAGTAGAGACTCTAGGTCAGTATAGTAGAGAGACTGTAGGTCAGTATAGCAGAGAGACTGTAGGTCAGTATAGTAGAGACTGTAGGTCAGTATAGTAGAGACTGTAGGTCGATATAGTAGAGACTGTAGGTCGATATAGTGGAGACTGTAGGTCAGTATAGTAGAGACTGTAGGTCAGTATAGTAGAGAGACTGTAGGTAAGTATAGTAGAGACTGTAGGTCAGTATAGTAGAGATTGTAGGTCTGTATAGTAGAGAGACTGTAGGTCAGTATAGTAGAGAGACTGTAGGTCAGTATAGTAGAGACTGTAGGTCAGTATAGTAGAGAGACTGTAGGTCAGTATAGTAGAGACTGTAGGTCATTATAGTAGAGACTGTAGGTCAGTATAGTAGAGAGACTGTAGGTAAGTATAGTAGAGACTGTAGGTCAGTATAGTAGAGACTGTAGGTCAGAATATTAGAGAGACTGTAGGTCAGTATAGTAGAGAGACTGTAGGTCAGTATAGTAGAGACTGTAGGTCAGTATAGTAGAGAGACTGTAGGTCAGTATAGTAGAGACTGTAGGTCAGTATAGTAGAGAGACTGTATGTCAGTATAGTAGAGACTGTAGGTCAGTATAGTAGAGAGACTGTATGTCAGTATAGTAGAGACTGTAGGTCAGTATAGTAGAGAGACTGTAGGTCAGTATAGTAGAGACTGTAGGTCAGTATAGTAGAGAGACTGTAGGTCAGTATAGTAGAGAGACTGTAGGTCAGTATGGTAGAGACTGTAGGTCAGTATAGTAGAGACTGTAGGTCAGTATAGTAGAGACTGTAGGTCAGTGTAGTAGAGAGACTGTAGGTAAGTATAGTAGAGACTATTGGTCAGTATAGTAGAGACTGTAGGTCAGTATAGTAGAGAGACTGTAGGTCAGTATAGTAGAGACTGTAGGTCAGTAAAGTAGAGAGACTGTAGGTCAGTATAGTAGAGACTGTAGGTCAGTATAGTAGAGAGACTGTAGGTCATTTTAGTAGAGACTGTAGGTCAGTATAGTAGAGACTGTAGGTCAGTATAGTAGAGACTGTAGGTCAGTATAGTAGAGAGACTGTAGGTCAGTATAGTAGAGAGACTGTAGGTCAGTATAGTAGAGACTGTAGGTCAGTATAGTAGAGACTGTAGGTCAGTATAGTAGAGAGAATGTAGGTCAGTATAGTAGAGACTGTAGGTCAGTATAGTAGAGACTGTAGGTCAGTATAGTAGAGACTATAGGTCAGTATAGTAGAGAGACTGTAGGTAAGTATAGTAGAGACTGTAGGTCAGTATAGTAGAGACTGTAGGTCAGTATAGTAGAGAGACTGTAGGTCAGTATAGTAGAGACTGTAGGTCAGTATAGTAGAGACTGTGGGTCAGTATAGTAGAGACTGTAGGTCGATATAGTGGAGACTGTAGGTCAGTATAGTAGAGACTGTAGGTCAGTATAGTAGAGACTGTAGGTCAGTATAGTAGAGAGACTGTAGGTCAGTATAGTAGAGAGACTGTAGGTCAGTATAGTAGAGAGAATGTAGGTCAGTATAGTAGAGACTGTAGATCAGTATAGTAGAGAGACTGTAGGTCAGTATAGTAGAGACTGTAGGTCAGTATAGTAGAGAGACTGTAGGTCAGTATAGTAGAGACTGTAGGTCGATATAGTGGAGACTGTAGGTCAGTATAGTAGAGACTGTAGGTCAGTATAGTAGAGAGACTGTAGGTCAGTATAGTAGAGACTGTAGGTCAGTATAGTAGAGAGAATGTAGGTCAGTATAGTAGAGAGACTGTAGGTCAGTATAGTAGAGACTGTAGGTCAGTATAGTAGAGAGACTGTAGGTCAGTATAGTAGAGACTGTAGGTCAGTATAGTAGAGAGACTGTAGGTCAGTATAGTAGAGACTGTAGGTCAGTATAGTAGAGAGACTGTAGGTCAGTATAGTAGAGACTGTAGGTCAGTATAGTAGAGAGACTGTAGGTCAGTATAGTAGAGACTGTAGGTCAGTATAGTAGAGAGACTGTAGGTCAGTATAGTAGAGACTGTAGGTCAGTATAGTAGAGACTGTAGGTCAGTATAGTAGAGAGACTGTAGGTCAGTATAGTAGAGACTGTAGGTCAGTATAGTAGAGACTGTAGGTCAGTATAGTAGAGACTGTAGGTCAGTATAGCAGAGAATGTAGGTCAGTATAGTAGAGAGACTGTAGGTCAGTATAGTAGAGACTGTAGGTCAGTATAGTAGAGAGACTGTAGGTCAGTATAGTAGAGACTGTAGTTCAGTATAGTAGAGACTGTTGGTCAGTATAGTAGAGACTGTAGGTCAGTATAGTAGAGAGACTGTAGGTCAGTATAGTAGAGTCTGTAGGTCAGTATAGTAGAGAGACTGTAGGTCAGTATAGTAGAGACTGTAGGTCAGTATAGTAGAGACTGTAGGTCAGTATAGTAGAGACTGTAGGTCAGTATAGTAGAGAGACTGTAGGTCAGTATAGTAGAGACTGTAGATCAGTATAGTAGAGACTGTAGGTCAGTATAGTGGAGACTGTAGGTCAGTATAGTAGAGACTGTAGGTCAGTATAGTAGAGAGACTGTAGGTCAGTATAGTAGAGACTGTAGGTCAGTATAGTGGAGACTGTAGGTCAGTATAGTAGAGACTGTAGGTCAGTATAGTAGAGACTGTAGGTCAGTATAGTAGAGAGACTGTAGGTCAGTATAGTAGAGACTGTAGGTCAGTATAGTAGAGAGACTGTAGGTCAGTATAGTAGAGACTGTAGGTCAGTATAGTAGAGACTGTAGGTCAGTATAGTAGAGAATGTAGGTCAGTATAGTAGAGAGACTGTAGGTCAGTATAGTAGAGACTGTAGGTCAGTATAGTAGAGACTGTAGGTCAGTATAGTGGATACTGTAGGTCAGTATAGTAGAGACTGTAGGTCAGTATAGTAGAGAGACTGTAGGTCAGTATAGTAGAGACTATAGGTCAGTATAGTGGAGACTGTAGGTCAGTATAGTAGAGACTGTAGGTCAGTATAGTAGAGAGACTGTAGGTCAGTATAGTAGAGACTTTAGGTCAGTATAGTAGAGACTGTAGGTCAGTATAGTAGAGACTGTAGGTCAGTATAGTAGAGAATGTAGGTCAGTATAGTAGAGAGACTGTAGGTCAGTATAGTAGAGAGACTGTAGGTCAGTATAGTAGAGACTGTAGGTCAGTATAGTAGAGAGACTGTAGGTCAGTATAGTAGAGACTGTAGGTCAGTATAGTAGAGAGACTGTAGGTCAGTATAGTAGAGACTGTAGGTCAGTATAGTAGAGAGACTGTAGGTCAGTATAGTAGAGGCTGTAGGTCAGTATAGTAGAGAGACTGTAGGTCAGTATAGTAGAGAGACTGTAGGTCAGTATAGTAGAGACTGTAGGTCAGTATAGTAGAGACTGTAGGTCGATATATTTGAGCAGGATGGAGAGACTATACAGTGAATAACAGCATCCAAATCATATGGGTTTTAACACACAAACTCACACACAGACACATGCACACACCTACACACAATGTCCAAAACGAATGGGGATTAACTGAGCCTAATCGCACAGCACTGGGCCCATATGCAAATCAGCTCATTTATATTCACAGGCTTGTCTGCTGATTGGCTTTTATCTGCATGCACGGGCAGTCAGGCTCAGAGGGGAGATTAGAACTCTGCTAACCACACAGCTACCGCTCACTGCCCCTCGGAACTCTGGGATATGGAACCACTCTCTGGTGGTTTTATTTTTAACTCTCTGTCTCTCTATCTCTGTCTGTCTCTCTGTCTGTCTCTCTGTATGTCTCTCTGTCTCTATGTCTCTCTGTCTCTCTGTCTGTCACTCTCTCTCTCTCCGTCTGTCTCTCTGTCTGTCTC
>NW_028161918.1:0-16751 GCF_964263955.1 Coregonus lavaretus
AAAACAGCATAGACCAGCATAAATTTCAAACTGGTCCATGCTGGTCTAGGCAGGTCAGTGCTGGTCGGATGCTGGTCAAGCTGGTTTGACCAGCATGGTCTAGCTGGTTATGCTGGCAAACCAGCCTTCGTAGTGTTTTCACTGGTGACCAGCCTAAAGAAAAACCAGCATCACGTCACATTATGCTGGCTTGCAAAGTGATGTTAATTCCTAGTGATGTGCAGTTTGCGAATGATTCGAGTCATTTGTTTGACCTGCTGGCCCCAATGAATTCTACAGCAGGATTAATACTCCTCCTCCGGCTCAGCGGCTTCGGAAACGTGCTCTCGACCAGCTACTGTCTGTCATGTGGGAAAATATATAGATCATGCTGCAGGCAGCATAGAGAAGAAAAATACATTATCTGATAATTGATCGCATGGTTCAAGAATTAATGCAATTAATTTATTATTGAATGTTATGATGGACACAGCGTTGCAGAACTAAACTCGAGAACGAATCGTTTGGGGGGGCTGCAGTTCGTAAACGGTATTGTGCCTATGACTCTCACGGCAGTCAAACAATGCATTCCACCAAGAGTAGTTCACCATTCCACCAAGAGTCGTTCACCATTCCACCAAGAGTAATTCACCATTCCACCAAGAGTCGTTCACAACCTAGTCTGGTTGCGGCTACAACTACAACAACTTTTTTTAACCTTTATTTAACCAGGTAAGCCAGTTGAGAACAAGTTCTAATTTACAACTGCGACTTGGTCAAGATAAAGCAAAGCAGTGCGATTAAAAACAACAACAACACAGAGTTACACATGGGATAAAACAAAACAAACAGTCAATAACACAATAGAAAATATATATACAGTGTGTGCAAATGTAGTAAGTTATGGAGGTAAGGCAATAAATAGGCCATAGTGCAAAATAATTACAATTTAGTATTACCACTGGAGTGATAGATGTGCAAAAGATTATGTGCAAATAGAGATACTGGGGTGCAAATTAGCAAAAATAAATAACAATATGGGATGAGGTAGTTGGGTGGGCTAATTACAGATGGGCTGTGTACAGGTGCAGTGATCGGTAAGCTGCTCTGACAACTGATGCTTAGTTAGTGAGGGAGATAAGAGTCTCCAGCTTCAGAGATTTTTGCAGTTCGTTCCAGTCATTTGCAGCAGAGAACTGGAAGGAATGGCGGCCAAAGGAGGTGTTGGCTTTGGGGATGACCAGTGAGATATACCTGCTGGAACGCATACTACGGGTGGGTGTTGCTATGGTGACCAATGATCTAAGATAAGGCGGGGATTTGCCTAGAAGTGATTTATAGATGACCTGGAGCCAGTGGGTTTGGCGACTAATATGTAGTGAGGGCCAGCCAACAAGAGAGTACAGGTCACAATGGTGGGTAGTATATGGGGCTTTGTTGACAAAACGGATGGCACTGTGATAGACTACATCCAATTTGCTGAGTAGAGTGTTGGAAGCTATTTTGTAAATGACATCGCAGAAGTCAAGGATCGATAGGATAGTCCGTTTTATGAGGGCATGTTTAGCAGCATGAGTGAAGGAGGCTTTGTTGCGAAATAGGAAGCCGATTCTAGATTTAACTTTGGATTGGAGATGCTTAATGTGAGTCTGGAAGGAGAGTTTACAGTCTAACCAGACACCTAGGTACAGTGGAGGAATAAAGTATTTAGTCAGCCACCAATTGTGCAAGTTCTCCCACTTAAAAAGATGAGAGAGGCCTGTAATTGTCATCATAGGTACACGTCAACTATGACAGACAAAATGAGAAGAAAAAAAATCCAGAAAATCACATTGTAGAATTTTTAATGAATTTATTTGCAAATTATGGTGGAAAATAAGTATTTGGTCAATAACAAAAGTTTCTCAATACTTTGTTATATACCCTTTGTTGGCAATGACACAGGTCAAACGTTTTCTGTAAGTCTTCACAAGGTTTTCACACACTGTTGCTGGTATTTTGGCCCATTCCTCCATGCAGATCTCCTCTAGAGCAGTGATGTTTTGGGGCTGTCGCTGGGCAACACGGACTTTCAACTCCCTCCAAAGATTTTCTATGGGGTTGAGATCTGGAGACTGGCTAGGCCACTCCAGGATCTTGAAATGCTTCTTACGAAGCCACTCCTTCGTTGCCTGGGCGGTGTGTTTGGGATCATTGTCATGCTGAAAGACCCAGCCACATTTCATCTTCAATGCCCTTGCTGATGGAAGGAGGTTTTCATTCAAAATCTCACAATACATGGCCCCATTCATTCTTTCCTTTACACGGATCAGTCGTCCTGGTCCCTTTGCAGAAAAACAGCCCCAAAGCATGATGTTTCCACCCCCATGCTTCACAGTAGGTATGGTGTTCTTTGGATGCAACTCAGCATTCTTTGTCCTCCAAACACGACGAGTTGAGTTTTTACCAAAAAGTTCTATTTTGGTTTCATCTGACCATATGACATTCTCCCAATCCTCTTCTGGATCATCCAAATGCACTCTAGCAAACTTCAGACGGGCATGGACATGTACTGGCTTAAGCAGGGGGACACGTCTGGCACTGCAGGATTTGAGTCCCTGGCGGCGTAGTGTGTTACTGATGGTAGGCTTTGTTACTTTGGTCCCAGCTCTCTGCAGGTCATTCACTAGGTCCCCCCGTGTGGTTCTGGGATTTTTGCTCACCGTTCTTGTGATCATTTTGACCCCACGGGGTGAGATCTTGCGTGGAGCCCCAGATCGAGGGAGATTATCAGTGGTCTTGTATGTCTTCCATTTCCTAATAATTGCTCCCACAGTTGATTTCTTCAAACCAAGCTGCTTACCTATTGCAGATTCAGTCTTCCCAGCCTGGTGCAGGTCTACAATTTTGTTTCTGGTGTCCTTTGACAGCTCTTTGGTCTTGGCCATAGTGGAGTTTGGAGTGTGACTGTTTGAGGTTGTGGACAGGTGTCTTTTATACTGATAACAAGTTCAAACAGGTGCCATTAATACAGGTAACGAGTGGAGGACAGAGGAGCCTCTTAAAGAAGAAGTTACAGGTCTGTGAGAGCCAGAAATCTTGCTTGTTTGTAGGTGACCAAATACTTATTTTCCACCATAATTTGCAAATAAATTCATTAAAAATCCTACAATGTGATTTTCTGGATTTTTTTCCCTCCATTTGTCTGTCATAGTTGATGTGTACCTATGATGAAAATTACAGGCCTCTCTCATCTTTTTAAGTGGGAGAACTTGCACAATTGGTGGCTGACTAAATACTTTTTTCCCCCACTGTATTTGTGGTTGTCCACATATTCTAAGTCAGACACGCCGAGAGTAGTGATTCTAGTCGGGTGGGCGGGTGCAAGCAGCGTTCGATTGAAGAGCATGCATTTAGTTTTAGTTTAAGAACAGTTGGAGGCCACGGAAGGAGTGTTGTATGGCAATGAAGCTCGTTTGGAGGTTTATTAACAGGGCCAGATGTATACAAAATGGTGTCGTCTGCGTAGAGGTGGATCTGAGAGTCACCAGCAGCAAGAGCGACATCATTGATATACACAGAGAATAGAGTCAGCCCGAGAATTGAACCCTGTGGTACCCCCATAGAGACTGCCAGAGGTCCAGACAACAGGCCCTCCGATTTGACACACTGAACTCTATCTGAGTAGTTGGTGAACCAGGCGAGGCAGTCATTTGAGAACCCAAGGCTATTTAGTCTGCCAATAAGAATGCGGTGTTTGACAGAGTCAAAAGCCTTGGCCAGGTCGATGAAGACGGCTGCACAGTACTGTCTTTTATTGATCGCGGTTATTATATCGTTTAGAACCTTGAGTGTGGCTGAGGTACACCAATGACCAGTTCGGAAACCAGATGGCATAGCGGAGAATGTACGGTGGGATTCGAAATGGTCGGTGATCTGTTTGTTAACTTGGCTTTGAAATACTTTCGAAAGGCAGGGCAGGATGGATATAGGTCTGTAACAGTTTGGATCTAGAGTGTCACCCCCTTTGAAGAGGGGGATGACCGTGGCAGCTTTCCAATCTCTGGGGATCTCAGACGATACGAAAGAGAGGTTGAACAGGCTAGTAATAGGGGTTGCGACAATTTTGGCGGCTAATTTTAGAAAGAAAGGGTCCAGATTGTCTAGCGCAGCTGATTTGTAGGGGTCCAGATTCAGCAGCTCTTTCAGGACATCAGCTATCTGAACTTGGGTGAAGGAGAAGTGAGGGGGGCATGGGCAAGTTGCAGCGGAGGGTGCAGAGCTGGTGGCCGGGGTAGGGGTAGCCAGGTGGAAAGCATGGCAAGCCGTAGCAAAATGCTTATTGAAATTCTCGATTATCGTAGATTTATCGATGGTGACAGTGTTTCCTAGCCTCAGTGCAGTGGGCAGCTGGGAGGAGGTGCTCTTATTCTCCATGGACATTACAGTGTCCCAAAACGTTTTGGAGTTAGTGCTACAGGATGCCAATTTCTGTTTGAAAAAGCTAGCCTTTGCTTTCCTAACTGAAAGGGCTCCTGAGGTAAATGTATCAAGAATGTATTGTATTTGTATGCTTAGCAATCAACAAATGTACATTGTTTAAAGCACACTTTTACAAGTCTCAGTCACAAATGAGAGCTACAATAAGCCCCCTGTGGAGAACGACACGTGAATGAGAGGCTTGTAGAATCATGACTCTTTTGAGTTTTCAGTTCATTGTTCGCCGGTAGGGGGTCCTGCGTGCTCTGAGCATTACTGACTCAAATGAACGAAATGAGTCGAACGATTCGTTCTTTTGACTGAACGACTTTAAAAAGATCAGAATCAGTAAAAAGAGCCGAACTTCCCATCACTGTTAAAATCCTTATAGGAATCCAGACAGAGTGGATTCCCGCAATCTGCATTCAGAATGACTGCCAGGGTTAGAAAGACGAATGAATGAGACTACGTGAACTGTCTAAACTGGAACAACTGTTTCGGTTAACGCGGGCATTAAAGTCCAACTAACAGATTGGATTAGTTTAGAAGAGTGTCTTGGATCAATCCCCCCAGTCTGTTGCGATTACACCAAGGTGCAAGTTCGAAGTTTGGTTGTGCCTCAGCAGTTTTTTCTCTTGTTATGTCAGTCACTGATAGTCAAGTCAATTAGCCCATGTCAGCTAATATTTTTTTAGATTGCAAAGTTAGTTTAGCGGCCAGCTATCTAAACTTGTTTTAATGGTCGAATTACCGGCCGGGTGACCCCCCATTGATTTTTATTAGTCAGTCTGACTCAGATATGTTAGTCAGTCTGACTCAGATATCATATTAAAATCTGTAAACATTTCTCTCCACCATATGGCAAAATGAGTAGAATTGCAGGAAATTAGTTCTAAAATTGCTACATCTTCTCTCCGCCCCGGTGCAAAATCTGTAGAACTGCAGCAAAAATTTGCTTTAAAACGGCAAACATTTACTCTACACCCCATGGCAAAATGTGTAGAATTGCACAAAATGAATTCTAAAACCTAAAACATTTCTCTCCACTGTCAAGAAGGGAGGCCACTAAAATATTTTGCTAGCAATGTAGGGGAGGGATGGATGTGGGTACGCAGACCCACGAGCAACTGCTGCCCCTCATGATGAGTTCAGATTTTTGTGGCCCCCCACTCCCATCAAAGTTGCCCATCCCTGGTTTAGAAAAAATTATGTTATTTATCTTTGTGTAGTATAAGATAAATTAATTGATTAATTAATCAATCAATGTACATGCAAAAATACAGATACTGAAAGAAACAATTCTAAAAATCAAACTGCAATAGAGCATTCTGGGAAATATGGGCGTGGTTTTGCAGACCAGCAAAATTCTGATTACTTGGGAGTCAACCTCACTTGGGATTTGAACTGACAACCTCTCGGTCACTGGTGTACACACCCACGCAGCCCCCACGAGCTTTGGGGGCCATAATCTTTGCAGTAATTAATGGTTAGAAAGTTCACTAGCTAGTCTAGCCTCATGCTAAGCGCTAGTTTAGCCCAAACTATATGCTTAGCTGTTCATGTATTTTACTGTTAGCTGTAGCACGCCTAGTGCCCATACTGGGAAAAAAACAGTCTTCTGGCAAACAATCTTTGGCCAATGTGCTGCAAACTTGCCACAAGCTCATATTTTCACATGCAAATTAGTTTTGTGGCAAACTGTTGCGGCGACTTGTGAACTTCTGGCTAACAGTTTTGGGAAACTTGTGGCGAACATTATACTGTTTGCTGCAAATTTGCTGCAAACGCAGTATGAATATGCAAATTAGATCAGGTTTTGGGTTAATATGTGTTTACAACATTGAAATGTTGTATCTACATAAACCAAATCACATAACTTTAAATTAACTTGCTTCTCAAAGAGAAAACTTTGCAAACTTCTGGCAACATATTTTTTCTACAAAGCAATTGTTATGAACCAGATAATTGACCGTTGAAAAAATATGTTTATTAAATTCTATTGAGAGAACCAGCCAACTTTCTCTTGTCTCATAAATTCTCCTGTTTTACAGGAAACATATTATTTGTTTTCCTAGTCTCAATCCTGGGACCTGTAACAAACACGTCATAAACCATGAATTTTGTTTTTTGAATGACAGGAAATTAGCTTTAAAACTGCAAAGTTTTATCTCAGCCTCATGGCAAAATGTGTAAAATAACATGAGATTAGCTATAAAACTGCACATTGTTCTCTCTGCCCCGTGGCAAAAAAAACGAACAAATGTGTTGTTTTTAGGGGGTTGGGGTCCAACCGGAGGTCGAGCCCCCCCCCAGACAAAACAGTATTGCGCACGGCTTGCATGCAAAGCACACATGATCTACTGGCTAGGTTGGATAGGTTTTTGTCATTCAACAGCATCACCTTCAATCTGTCCTGATGGTATTTGAATCAGATATACATAGCCAGCACTGCCCATCCTCCAACGAAATGCTTGGACCCCCAACATGGCTAGTTGCTGTTCACTTGTTTTGGTGGAAGACTCATTAGAGCAAGCAAGGGATGGTCTTATTGCTGTTGGACATTACTTGTAAGTACCAACATTGAATATTTCTATTGATTATTGGTGTTATTGTTGTAGCTAGAATGTTATTTATTATATATTACTATGTTATGTTGCGTTTAGGTTTCATATAAACGTAGTGCTGAGCAATTTGTTATTTTTCAGGTCGATTCAGTTTCGGTTATTAAAAAATGAATCACTGTTTTCTATTTCGGTTTCGATTTTATTTTATTTTTTTTAACATTAAATGCACTCTGCATTATGTGGGTTGAACGCTGTAACAACACAGAATAAAACAATTAATTAAAAGTCCCATGATTGTAGTGACTGCCCATTACTGCTCATCACTTATTAACCATCATTTATTCACATTACTTTACTTTAATAAAATATTTCAGTTGATGTGTATATTACATTTGTTTTATTTGATAACGTTATTATTTCATTCCAAGTCATCATCTCACCTCTATAGAGGTGCTGCCTATGCTGTCTGACAAAATCATTATTTTAGGAGTTCTTCAAAGTAAATAAGGCATATTTTTATGACTGCTGAATTCTTTAAAACCATCACTCATGTAGAATTTTGGCCTGTTGGAAACTACGACTCCCTATAACATCACACAGTTCGGGTGTGATCTGATTTATCTCTAGAGATGTAGATTCAGGCAGAAGTCAATGGAAAATGGTCATGTTCTAAGCAACAGGAAGTAATCGCATTTGGATTCAAAGTTGGTTGTCTTGTTTTTCTATTTGGCCTAGCGTGCACAAGTTGGGGATCCTTCCATCGACTACTTTCCGTTCCCGTGTCCAGTTTCATAAGCGGAGTAAACAACAAAGGAAATCACTAAAGAATAAAGTTTATAAAGTTAGACATTAGTATTTTGACGTGTTCAACGTGGATTATTTAATACCATAACCAGTTTAATGCGTATTTTATTGGAAACATGTTGTGGTTATGATAACATTATCTGTCTTAGGGCTGGCTAACGCTACCACACATTCATGGACGTTACCCTGCACATATTGTGTAGTCCTGAGCTGGATTTATGGCATTTTTAGAGCTTTTTTGAATAATTCTATTTTTTTCTATTTTACTTCAGGAATGATGTCGAACCACTGCTCGGATGAAAACCTCTCTCCTGGATGAAAACCTCTCTCCTGGATGAAAACCTCTCTCCTGGATGAAACCTCTCTCCTGGATGAAACCTCTATGTATCAGCTACAGGTACTCCTGATTGGCTGAGTTAGTGCTGTATAGCCTATTTGAGGCCAACACAACACTACTTAGAATATCTTGTTTATTCAAATTATATACTGACTTTCTTTTGAAAGAAATCATGAACATGCTGAAAAGCAATTGTGGTCCAACAGGGACCCTGTTAATCGTGTCTGTAGGATATCTAGATATAACTACTAGACATTTACAACATTTTATTTATTTCACATTTCATTTTACACAAAGATAAATAGCATTTTTTTATTTTTATTAATCCAATCTGTTAGTTGGACTTATTGCACGTGTTACGGATATGGTTGTTCCAGTTTAGATGGTTTAGGTAGCCTCATTTATTAATCTTTAAAACCCTGGCAATCATTCTGAATGCAGATTGTGGGTGAATAAAAGTTCACATTTTTGGATATTCCCATTCAGGCCGGATTCCAATAGGAAATAGACATCACTTTGCAAGCCAGCATAATGTGACTTGATGTTGGTTTTGCAGGTGACCGGCATATTATGTGTCCAAAACACAGCGAAGGCTGGTCACCAGCGAAAACACAACGAAGGCTGGTCACCAGCGAAAACACAACGAAGGCTGATCACCAGCGAAAACACAACGAAGGATGGTCACCAGTGAAAACACAACGAAGGATGGTCACCAGCAAAAACACAACAAAGGATGGTCACCAGCGAACACAAAATCAAGTCTCGTCACCAGCAAAAACACAATGAAGGCTGGTCACCAGCGAAAACACAACGAAAGCTGGTCACCAGCAAAAATATAATGAAGGATGACGTAAAAATGTACGCTGTGAGTCGGGAAGCAAGTACAGGGAGTGCATTTAATGATAAATAAAACATGGACGAAAACAAGAGTAGCGTACAGACAGGAACAGAGTAACAGAATCAATAACCCCTGGGGAAGGAACCAAAGGGAGTGACATATATAGGGGAGGTAATCAGGAAGGTGATGGAGTCCAGGTGAGTCTGATGAGGCGCTAGTGCGCGTAACGATGGTGACAGGTGTGCGTAATAAAGAGAAGCCTGGTGACCAAGAGGCCAGAGGGGGAGTTTACGTGACAGATGGCCACCTGCGAAAACACAACAAAGGCTGGTAACCAGCGAAAACACAATGAAGACTAATCACCAGCAAAAACACAACAAATGCAACACAACGAAGACTGGTCACCAGCAAAAACACAACGAAGGATGGTCACCAGCAAAAACACAACGAAGGATGGTCACCAGCAAAAACACAACGAAGGATGGTCACCAGCGAAAACACAACGATAGGGAAAGGAAGGTAAATGGGGATACCTAGTCAGTTGTACAACTGAATGCATTCAACTGAAATGTGTCTTCCACATTTAACCCATCCCCAATGAATGCAACACAACGAAGGCTCGTCACCAGCGAAAACACAACGAAGGCTCATCACCAGCGAAAAAACAAAATGAGGGCTTGTTACCAGAAAAAACACAATGAAGGATGGTCACCAGCTAAAACACAACGAAGGCTGGTCACCAGCAAAAATACAACAAAGGCTGGCCACCAGTGAAACATAATGAAGGATGGTCACCAGCGAAAAAACCAAGAAGGCTGGTCACCTGCGAAAACATAACGAAGGCTGATCACCAGTGAAAACACAAAGAATGCAACACAACTAAGACTCGTCACCAGCAAAAAAACACAATGAAGGCTGGTCACCAGCAAAAACACAACGAAGGCTGGTCACCAGCGAAAACACAACGAAGGCTGGTCACCAGCGAAAATAAAACGAAGGCTGGTCACCTGAGAAAATACAACGAAGACTGGTCACCAGCAAAAATACAATGAAGGCTCATCACCAGCGAAAAAACAAAATGAGGGCTTGTTACCAGAAAAAACACAATGAAGGATGGTCACCAGCTAAAACACAACGAAGGCTGGTCACCAGCAAAAATACAACAAAGGCTGGCCACCAGTGAAACATAATGAAGGATGGTCACCAGCGAAAAAACCAAGAAGGCTGGTCACCTGCGAAAACATAACGAAGGCTGATCACCAGTGAAAACACAAAGAATGCAACACAACTAAGACTCGTCACCAGCAAAAAAACACAATGAAGGCTGGTCACCAGCAAAAACACAACGAAGGCTGGTCACCAGCGAAAACACAACGAAGGCTGGTCACCAGCGAAAATAAAACGAAGGCTGGTCACCTGAGAAAATACAACGAAGACTGGTCACCAGCAAAAATACAATGAAGGCTCATCACCAGCGAAAACACAACAAATGCAACACAACGAAGGCTCGTCACCAGCGAAAACACAACAAAGGTTGGCCACCAGCGAAACATAATGAAAGATGGTCACCAGCGAAAAAACTAAGAATGCAACACAACTAAGGCTCGTCACCAGCAAAAAAACACAATGAAGGCTGGTCACCAGCAAAAACACAACGAAGGATGGTCACGAGCGAAAAAAGCAAGAAGGCTGGTCATCAGTGAAAAAAACAAGAAGGCTGGTCACCAGCAAAAACACAACAACAAAGGCTGGTAACCAGCGAAAATACAACGAAGGATGTTCACAAGCAAAAACACAACAAAGGATGTTCACCAGCAAAAACACAACGAAGACTTCTCACCAGCGAAAACACAACGAAGGCTGATAACCAGCGAAAACACAACGAAGGCTGATAACCAGCGAAAACACAATGAATGCAACACAACGAAGGCTCGTCACCAGCAAAAACACACCGAAGGCTAGTCACCAGGGAAAACACAACGAAGGCTGGTCACCAGCAAAAATACAACAAAGGCTGGCCACCAGTGAAACATAATGAAGGATGGTCACCAGCGAAAAAACCAAGAAGGCTGGTCACCTGCGAAAACATAACGAAGGCTGATCACCAGTGAAAACACAAAGAATGCAACACAACTAAGACTCGTCACCAGCAAAAAAACACAATGAAGGCTGGTCACCAGCAAAAACACAACGAAGGCTGGTCACCAGCGAAAACACAACGAAGGCTGGTCACCAGCGAAAATAAAACGAAGGCTGGTCACCTGAGAAAATACAACGAAGACTGGTCACCAGCAAAAATACAATGAAGGCTCATCACCAGCGAAAAAACAAAATGAGGGCTTGTTACCAGAAAAAACACAATGAAGGATGGTCACCAGCTAAAACACAACGAAGGCTGGTCACCAGCAAAAATACAACAAAGGCTGGCCACCAGTGAAACATAATGAAGGATGGTCACCAGCGAAAAAACCAAGAAGGCTGGTCACCTGCGAAAACATAACGAAGGCTGATCACCAGTGAAAACACAAAGAATGCAACACAACTAAGACTCGTCACCAGCAAAAAAACACAATGAAGGCTGGTCACCAGCAAAAACACAACGAAGGCTGGTCACCAGCGAAAACACAACGAAGGCTGGTCACCAGCGAAAATAAAACGAAGGCTGGTCACCTGAGAAAATACAACGAAGACTGGTCACCAGCAAAAATACAATGAAGGCTCATCACCAGCGAAAACACAACAAATGCAACACAACGAAGGCTCGTCACCAGCGAAAACACAACAAAGGTTGGCCACCAGCGAAACATAATGAAAGATGGTCACCAGCGAAAAAACTAAGAATGCAACACAACTAAGGCTCGTCACCAGCAAAAAAACACAATGAAGGCTGGTCACCAGCAAAAACACAACGAAGGATGGTCACGAGCGAAAAAAGCAAGAAGGCTGGTCATCAGTGAAAAAAACAAGAAGGCTGGTCACCAGCAAAAACACAACAACAAAGGCTGGTAACCAGCGAAAATACAACGAAGGATGTTCACAAGCAAAAACACAACAAAGGATGTTCACCAGCAAAAACACAACGAAGACTTCTCACCAGCGAAAACACAACGAAGGCTGATAACCAGCGAAAACACAACGAAGGCTGATAACCAGCGAAAACACAATGAATGCAACACAACGAAGGCTCGTCACCAGCAAAAACACACCGAAGGCTAGTCACCAGGGAAAACACAACGAAGGCTGGTCACCAGCAAAAATACAACAAAGGCTGGCCACCAGTGAAACATAATGAAGGATGGTCACCAGCGAAAAAACCAAGAAGGCTGGTCACCTGCGAAAACATAACGAAGGCTGATCACCAGTGAAAACACAAAGAATGCAACACAACTAAGACTCATCACCAGCAAAAAAACACAATGAAGGCTGGTCACCAGCAAAAACCCAACGAAGGCTGGTCACCAGCGAAAACACAACGAAGGCTGGTCACCAGCGAAAATAAAACGAAGGCTGGTCACCTGAGAAAATACAACGAAGACTGGTCACCAGCAAAAATACAATGAAGGCTCATCACCAGCGAAAAAACAAAATGAGGGCTTGTTACCAGAAAAAACACAATGAAGGATGGTCACCAGCTAAAACACAACGAAGGCTGGTCACCAGCAAAAATACAACAAAGGCTGGCCACCAGTGAAACATAATGAAGGATGGTCACCAGCGAAAAAACCAAGAAGGCTGGTCACCTGCGAAAACATAACGAAGGCTGATCACCAGTGAAAACACAAAGAATGCAACACAACTAAGACTCGTCACCAGCAAAAAAACACAATGAAGGCTGGTCACCAGCAAAAACACAACGAAGGCTGGTCACCAGCGAAAACACAACGAAGGCTGGTCACCAGCGAAAATAAAACGAAGGCTGGTCACCTGAGAAAATACAACGAAGACTGGTCACCAGCAAAAATACAATGAAGGCTCATCACCAGCGAAAACACAACAAATGCAACACAACGAAGGCTCGTCACCAGCGAAAACACAACAAAGGTTGGCCACCAGCGAAACATAATGAAAGATGGTCACCAGCGAAAAAACTAAGAATGCAACACAACTAAGGCTCGTCACCAGCAAAAAAACACAATGAAGGCTGGTCACCAGCAAAAACACAACGAAGGATGGTCACGAGCGAAAAAAGCAAGAAGGCTGGTCATCAGTGAAAAAAACAAGAAGGCTGGTCACCAGCAAAAACACAACAACAAAGGCTGGTAACCAGCGAAAATACAACGAAGGATGTTCACAAGCAAAAACACAACAAAGGATGTTCACCAGCAAAAACACAACGAAGACTTCTCACCAGCGAAAACACAACGAAGGCTGATAACCAGCGAAAACACAACGAAGGCTGATAACCAGCGAAAACACAATGAATGCAACACAACGAAGGCTCGTCACCAGCAAAAACACACCGAAGGCTAGTCAACAGGGAAAACACAACGAAGGCTTGTCACCAGCGAAAACACAACGAATGCAACACAACTAAGGCTCATCACCAGCAAAGCAACACCACAAAGACTGGTCACCAGCAAAAACACAACGAAGGATGGTCACCAGCAAAAACACAACGAAGGATGGTCACCAGCGAAAAAACAACGAAGGCTGGTCACCAGCAAAAACACAACGAAGGATGGTCACCAGCAAAATCACAACGAAGGCTGGTCACCAGCAAAAACACAACGAAGGCTGGTCACCAGCGAAAACACAACGAAGGCTGGTCACCAGCAAAAGCACGATGATGGCTGGTCACCAAGGAAAACACAACAAAGGCCGGTCACCAGCAAAACATAATGAAGGCTGGTCACCAGCGAAAACACAACGAAGGCTGGTCACCAGCAAAAACACAACGAAGGCTGGTCACCAGCGAAAACACAACGAATGCTGGTCACCAGCAAAAGCACGATGATGGCTGGTCACCAAGGAAAACACAACTAAGGTTGGCCACCAGCAAAACATAATGAAGGATGGTCACCAGCGAAAACACAACGAAGGCTGGTCACCAGCAAAAACACAACGAAGGATGGTCACCAGCGAAAACACAACGAAGGCTGGTCACCAGCAAAAACACAACGAAGGCTGGTCACCAGCGAAAACACAATGAAGACTAATCACCAGCGAAAATACAACGAAGAGTGGTCACCAGCGAAAACACAACGAAGACTGGTAACCAGCGAAAATACAATGAAGACTGGTCACTAGTGACAAAACAACGAAGGCTGGTCACCAGCGAAAACACAACGAAGGCTGGTCACCAGCGAAAACACAACAAAGTCTGGTCACCAGCGAAAACACAAGGAAGGATAGTGAGCAGCGAAAACACAATCAAGTCTCGTCATCAGCGAAAATACAACGAAGGCTGGTCACCAGCGAAAACACAACGAAGGCTGGTAACCAGCGAAAATACAATGAAGACTGGTCACTAGTGACAAAACAACGAAGGCTGGTCACCAGCGAGAAAACACAACGAAGGCTGGTAACCAGCGAAAATACAATGAAGACTGGTCACTAGTGACAAAACAACGAAGGTTGGTCACCAGTGAAAAATACAACGAAGGCAGCCTATGCTGGTCTATGCTGTTTTTTTTCAGCAAAGTGTTTTGATGGGTTTAGGAGAAAAATAAATATTATCTGAACCACTGTATTTCCCACATTCAAACACTTTAGAAAATGGGATAGAACAAATGTGGTATGCACACACACACGCACGCATGCATGCACACAGTCACCACCTCCTCCCATACACACACAAACACTGGTTTTGCATACCTGACATTGCTGTTGTAGATGTTGAATGTGAGACACACTATCCCCAATAGGATCCCCAGTCCAGCGAACACAGACACAGAGACAAAGAGCTTCTGAGAAAGGAACCTAAACTCCTCTATAACCACCGTCTGATCTGCTGGGGGGCTGGACCTAAGGAGGGAGAGAGAGAGAGAGAGAGAGAGAGAGAGAGAGAGAGAGAGAGAGAGAGAGAGAGAGAGAGAGAGAGAGAGAGAGAGAGAGAGGAGAGAGAGAGAGAGAGAGAGAGAGAGAGAGAGAGAGAGAGAGAGAGAGAGAGAGAGAGAGAGAGAGATTATCATCATTATAATGAACCCTTCATTTTTCCAAGTAAATTGACTGAGAATACAACCTCGTTATAGCAATGACCTGAGAAAACTTGCAGGGGTATAATGAGCCAGTTGGAAGCTAGGGATGATTAGTTGTCCAAGGAAGTATGTTGGTCAGGATGGGACTAAAGCCAGGACACCAGGGTTCACAATCTTTACTCTTACGAGTGCCATGGGCTCTTTAGTGACCCCAGAGAGTCAAGACCTCGATTTAGCATCACAACTGAAGGACAGAATACCTTGCAGGGCAGGGGAAGGGAGAGAGTGGTGGAGCAGGGGGAGGGAGGAGTGTGAGCCAGGGGGGGAGGGAGGAGTGGTGGAGTCAGGGGGAGGGGAGGGAGGGGTGGTGGAGTAAGGGGAAGGAGGGAGTGGTGGAGGCAGGGGGAGGGAGGGAGTGGTGAGGCAGGGGAAGGAGTGGTGAGGCAGGGGGAGGGAGGGAGCGGTGGAGGCAGGGGGGAGGGAGGGAGTGGTGAGGCAGGGGGAGGGAGGGAGCGGTGGAGGCAGGGGGAGGGAGGGAGTGGTGGAGTCAGGGGGGAGGGAGTGGTGAGGCAGGGGGAGGGAGGGAGTGGTGGAGTCAGGGGGAGGGAGTGGTGAGGCACGGGGAGGGAGGGAGTGGTGGAGTCAGGGGGAGGGAGTGGTGAGGCACGGGGAGGGAGGGAGTGGTGGAGTCAGGGGGAGGAGTGGTGAGGCACGGGAGGGAGGGAGTGGTGGAGGTCAGGGGGGAGGGAGGTGGTGAGGCAGGGGGAGGAGGGAGTGGTGAGGCAGGGGGAGGGAGGGAGGGGTGAGGCAGGGGGAGGGAGGGAGTGGTGGAGCAGGGGAGGGGGGAGTGGTGAGGCAGGGGAGTGGAGGGAGGCAGGGGGAGGGAGGGAGGGGTGGAGGCAGGGGGAGGGAGGGGAGTGGTGAGCAGGGGGGAGGGAGGGAGTGGTGAGGCAGGGGGAGGAGGGAGTGTGAGGCAGGGGGAGGGAGGGAGGGGTGGGGCAGGGGGAGGGAGTGGTGAGGCAGGGGGAGGGAGGGAGTGGTGAGGCAGGGGGAGGGAGGGAGTGGTGAGGCAGGGGGAGGAGGGGGAGGGGTGAGGCAGGGGAGGAGGGAGGTGAGGCAGGGGAGGGAGGGAGTGGTGAGGGCAGGGGGAGGGAGGGAGTGGTGGGGAAGGGGGAGGGAGGTAGTGGTGGAGTCAGGGGAGGGAGTGGTGAGGCAGGGGGAGGGAGGGAGTGGTGAGGCAGGGGGAGGAGGGGTGGGAGGCAGGGGGAGGGAGGGAGTGGTGGGGGAAGGGGGAGGGAGGGAGTGGTGGGGCAGGGTGAGGGGAGGGAGGGGGTGGTGAGGCAGGGGGAGGGAGGGAGTGGTGAGGCCAGGGGGAGGGAGTGGGGGGGCAGGGGGAGGGAGGGGTGGAGGCAGGGGAGGGAGGGAGTGGTGAGGCAGGGGAAGGGAGGGAGTGTTGAGGCAGGGGGAGGGAGGGGGTGGTGGAGTCAGGGGGAGGGAGGGAGTGGTGGGGCAGGGGGAGGGAGGGAGTGGTGAGGCAGGGGGGGGAGGGAGTGGTGGGGCAGGGGGAGGGAGGGGGAGTGGATGTGACCGGCAGGGGGAGGGGGAGGGGGTGGAGGCAGGGGGGAGGGAGGGAG
>NW_028161917.1:2500-12500 GCF_964263955.1 Coregonus lavaretus
GTGGGCAGGGAGTGTGGGCTTGGTGGTCGTGGTTCTGGAGCCCAGGCCATCCAGGGAGTGAGCTGCAGTCTGAGGCCGAGTGAGAGAGGGTTTGAGTGGGCAGGGAGTGTGGGCTTGGTGGTCGTGGTTCTGGAGCCCAGGCCATCCAGGGAGTGAGCTGCAGTCTCAGGCCGAGTGAGAGAGGGTTTCACTGGGCAGGGAGTGTGGGCTTGGTGGTCGTGGTTCTGGAGCCCAGGCCATCCAGGGAGTGAGCTGCAGTCTCAGGCCGAGTGAGAGAGGGTTTCACTGGGCATGGAGTGTAGAGATGGAGGCAATGAGCTCCAGAGGTCACAAAGGTCAATGTGGGCCTGCATGGCTGTCAGCAGGGCCACAGAGAGAAGGCCCAAGTGAATAGGTGTGTCTGTGTGAGTGAGTGAACCTGTCTCATAGGGGGGCAGAGCAGGCATCCCCTTTGGGGGCTGTCTGCTCTGTCCCCCTTTTTTTTTGGCCTCCTATACCTCTGGAGGTCAAGGGAGTAAGCTGTACTCTCAAGCCCATGTGAGAGAGGCTTTTAATGGGAAGAGAGAGTTTAAAAAGAGGCATGGAGCTCCAGAGGTCACAAAGGTCAATGTGGGCCTGCATGGATGTCAGCAGGGCATGAGGGAGAAGGCCCAAGTGAATAGGTGTGTCTGTGTGAGTGAGTGAACCTGTCTCATAGGGGGGCAGAGCAGGCATCCCCTTTGGGGGCTGTCTGCTCTGTCCCCCTTTTTTTTTGGCCTCCTATACCTCTGGAGGTCAAGGGAGTAAGCTGTACTCTCAAGCCCATGGGAGAGAGGGTTTTAATAGGGAGAGAGTGATTAAAAAGAGGCATGGTGCTCCAGGGGAGTGAGCTGTACTCTCATGCCCATGGGAGATGCCCTTTACTAGGCAGGGAGTTTAGAACAAGGTGCATGGAGCTCCAGAGGTCACAAAGGTCAATGTGGGCCTGCATGGATGTCAGCAGGGCATGAGGGAGAAGGCCCAAGTGAATAGGTTTGTCTGTGTGTGTCTGTGTGAGTGAGTGAGTGAGTGTGTGTGTGAACCTTTCCCACAGGAGGGCAGCACTGTGCAGGCAGCTCCAATGGAGGCTGGCTGCTCTGTGCCCATGTATTATTTGTTCTCTCTCTCTCTCTCTCCCCTTTCTTCTGGCCTGCTGGATCACTTTTGTGTGTGGAGGGCTGGACTCTGTCTCACCCATCCCAGCCATGGGCACCCAGAATGCCCATGTGTGAGTCAGGAGCCCTCCCCTGGTTCTCCTAGTGAAAATGACCTGTGGCGCCCCCCTGTGGATGGATCTTGGTGGGGGTGCTTGGACCCCTTCTTGGGGTCTCCCCCAAGCCAGCCATGCCGGCCATGGGCACCCAAAACCCCCATGTGTGAGTGAACAGCCTCCCCAGTGTCCCCCTAGTGAAATCAGGCTTAAAGTGACCTGTGGCGCCCCCCTGTGGATGGATCTTGGTGGGGGTGCTTGGACCCCTTCTTGGGGTCTCCCCCAAGCCAGCCATGCCGGCCATGGGCACCCAAAACCCCCATGTGTGAGTGAACAGCCTCCCCAGTGTACCCATAGTGAAATCAGGCTTAAAGTGACCTGTGGCGCCCCCCTGTGGATGGATCTTGGTGGGGGTGCTTGGACCCCTTCTTGGGGTCTCCTCCAAGCCAGCCATGCCGACCATGGGCACCCAAAAACCCCCATGTGTGAGTGAACAGCCTCCCCAGTGTACCCATAGTGAAATCAGGCTTAAAGTGACCTGTGGCGCCCCCCTGTGGATGGATCTTGGTGGGGGTGCTTGGACCCCTTCTTGGGGTCTCCCCCAAGCCAGCCATGCCGGCCATGGGCACCCAAAACCCCCATGTGTGAGTGAACAGCCTCCCCAGTGTACCCATAGTGAAATCAGGCTTAAAGTGACCTGTGGCGCCCCCCTGTGGATGGATCTTGGTGGGGGTGCTTGGACCCCTTCTTGGGGTCTCCTCCAAGCCAGCCATGCCGACCATGGGCACCCAAAACCCCCATGTGTGAGTGAACAGCCTCCCCAGTGTACCCATAGTGAAATCAGGCTTAAAGTGACCTGTGGCGCCCCCCTGTGGATGGATCTTGGTGGGGGTGCTTGGACCCCTTCTTGGGGTCTCCTCCAAGCCAGCCATGCCGACCATGGGCACCCAAAACCCCCATGTGTGAGTGAACAGCCTCCCCAGTGTACCCATAGTGAAATCAGGCTTAAAGTGACCTGTGGCGCCCCCCTGTGGATGGATCTTGGTGGGGGTGCTTGGACCCCTTCTTGGGGTCTCCCCCAAGCCAGCCATGCCGGCCATGGGCACCCAAAACCCCCATGTGTGAGTGAACAGCCTCCCCAGTGTACCCATAGTGAAATCAGGCTTAAAGTGACCTGTGGCGCCCCCCTGTGGATGGATCTTGGTGGGGGTGCTTGGACCCCTTCTTGGGGTCTCCTCCAAGCCAGCCATGCCGACCATGGGCACCCAAAACCCCCATGTGTGAGTGAACAGCCTCCCCAGTGTACCCATAGTGAAATCAGGCTTAAAGTGACCTGTGGCGCCCCCCTGTGGATGGATCTTGGTGGGGGTGCTTGGACCCCTTCTTGGGGTCTCCCCCAAGCCAGCCATGCCGGCCATGGGCACCCAAAACCCCCATGTGTGAGTGAACAGCCTCCCCAGTGTACCCATAGTGAAATCAGGCTTAAAGTGACCTGTGGCGCCCCCTGTGGATGGATCTTGGTGGGGGTGCTTGGACCCCTTCTTGGGGTCTCCTCCAAGCCAGCCATGCCGACCATGGGCACCCAAAACCCCCATGTGTGAGTGAACAGCCTCCCCAGTGTACCCATAGTGAAATCAGGCTTAAAGTGACCTGTGGCGCCCCCCTGTGGATGGATCTTGGTGGGGGTGCTTGGACCCCTTCTTGGGGTCTCCTCCAAGCCAGCCATGCCGACCATGGGCACCCAAAACCCCCATGTGTGAGTGAACAGCCTCCCCAGTGTACCCATAGTGAAATCAGGCTTAAAGTGACCTGTGGCGCCCCCCTGTGGATGGATCTTGGTGGGGGTGCTTGGACCCCTTCTTGGGGTCTCCCCCAAGCCAGCCATGCCGGCCATGGGCACCCAAAACCCCCATGTGTGAGTGAACAGCCTCCCCAGTGTACCCATAGTGAAATCAGGCTTAAAGTGACCTGTGGCGCCCCCCTGTGGATGGATCTTGGTGGGGGTGCTTGGACCCCTTCTTGGGGTCTCCTCCAAGCCAGCCATGCCGACCATGGGCACCCAAAACCCCCATGTGTGAGTGAACAGCCTCCCCAGTGTACCCATAGTGAAATCAGGCTTAAAGTGACCTGTGGCGCCCCCCTGTGGATGGATCTTGGTGGGGGTGCTTGGACCCCTTCTTGGGGTCTCCTCCAAGCCAGCCATGCCGACCATGGGCACCCAAAACCCCCATGTGTGAGTGAACAGCCTCCCCAGTGTACCCATAGTGAAATCAGGCTTAAAGTGACCTGTGGCGCCCCCCTGTGGATGGATTCGGCTGTGGGTGCTTGGACCCCTTCTCGGGGTCCCCCCCAAGCCAGCCATGCCGGCCATGGGCACCCAAAACCCCCATGTGTGAGTGAACAGCCTCCCCAGTGTACCCATAGTGAAATCAGGCTTAAAGTGACCTGTGGCGCCCCCCTGTGGATGGATTCGGCTGTGGGTGCTTGGACCCCTTCTCGGGGTCCCCCCCAAGCCAGCCATGCCGGCCATGGGCACCCAAAACCCCCATGTGTGAGTGAACAGCCTCCCCTGTGTCCCCATAGTGAAATCCGGCATAAAGTGACCTGTGGCGCCCCCCTGTGGATGGATTCGGCTGTGGGTGCTTGGACCCCTTCTTGGGGTCTCCTCCAAGCCAGCCATGCCGACCATGGGCACCCAAAACCCCCATGTGTGAGTGAACAGCCTCCCCTGGGTACCCATAGTGAAATCAGGCTTAAAATGACATGTGGCGCCCCCCTGTGGATAGATCCGGCTGTGGGTGCTTGGACCCCTTCTTGGGGTCCCCCCCAAGCCATCCATGCCGACCATGGGCACCCCAAACCCCCATGTGTGAGTGAACAGCCTCCCCTGGGTACCCATAGTGAAATCAGGCTTAAAATGACATGTGGCGCCCCCCTGTGGATAGATCCGGCTGTGGGTGCTTGGACCCCTTCTTGGGGTCCCCCCCAAGCTGGCCATGCCTTCAATGGGCACCCAAAACCCCCATGTGTGAGTGAACAGCCTCCCCTGGGTACCCATAGTGAAATCCGGCCTAAAGTGACATGTTGTGGCGCCCCCCTGTGGATGGATCCGGCTGTGGGGTCTTGGACCCCTTCTTGGGGTCCCCCCCAAGCCAGCCATGCCGACCATGGGCACCCAAAACCCCCATGTGTGAGTGAAAAGCCTCCCCTGGGTCCCCATAGTGAAATCCGGCCTACAATGACCTGTGGCGCCCCCCTGTGGATGGATCCGGCTGTGGGGTCTTGGACCCCTTCTTGGGGTCCCCCCAAGCCAGCCATGCCGACCAAGGGCACCCAAAACCCCCATGTGTGAGTGAAAAGCCTCCCCTGGGTCCCCATAGTGAAATCAGGCTTAAAGTGACCTGTGGCGCCCCCCTGTGGATGGATCTTGGTGGGGGTGCTTGGACCCCTTCTTGGGGTCTCCTCCAAGCCAGCCATGCCGACCAAGGGCACCCAAAACCCCCATGTGTGAGTGAACAGCCTCCCCAGTGTACCCTAGTGAAATCCGGCCTAAAGTGACCTGTGGCGCCCCCCTGTGGATGGATTCGGCTGTGGGTGCTTGGACCCCTTCTTGGGGTCTCCCCCAAGCCAGCCATGCCGACCATGGGCACCCAAAACCCCCATGTGTGAGTGAACAGCCTCCCCTGGGTCCCCATAGTGAAATCCGGCCTAAAATGACCTGTGGCGCCCCCCTGTGGATGGATCTGGATGGGGTGCTTGGACCCCTTCTTGGGGTCTCCTCCAAGCCAGCCATGCCGACCATGGGCACCCAAAACCCCCATGTGTGAGTGAACAGCCTCCCCTGGGTCCCCATAGTGAAATCCGGCCTAAAATGACCTGTGGCGCCCCCCTGTGGATGGATCTGGATGGGGGTGCTTGGACCCCTTCTTGGGGTCTCCTCCAAGCCAGCCATGCCGACCATGGGCACCCAAAACCCCCATGTGTGAGTGAACAGCCTCCCCTGGGTCCCCATAGTGAAATCCGGCCTAAAGTGACCTGTGGCGCCCCCCTGTGGATGGATCTGGATGGGGGTGCTTGGACCCCTTCTTGGGGTCACCCCCAAGCCGGCCATGGGCACCCAAAACCCCCATTTGTGAGTTAAGATCATCCCCTGGTTCCCCTAGTGAAATCAGGCTTAAAATGACATGTGGCGCCCCCCTGTGGATGGATCCGGGTGTGGGGTCTTGGACCCACTCTTGGGGTCACCCCCAAGCCGGCCAAGGGCACCCAAAACCCCCATGTGTGAGGTAATAGCCTCCCCTGGTTCTCCTAGTGTCCGCCGGCGGTTTACCATATGGGGGTGTCTGACCACCAACCCAATCCGAGAAAAGTGCATCAAAAATCGGCCTTCCGGGAGCCAGGAGTCGGTCCCTGGTTCTCCTAATGTCAACCGGATGATTTCCATATGGGGGTGTCTGACCACCAACCCAATCCGAGAAAAGTGCATCAAAATCGGCCTTCCGGGAGCCAGGAGTCGGTCCCTGGTTCTCCTGGTGTCAACCGGATGGTTTCCATATGGGGGTGTCTGACCACCAACCCAATCCGAGAAAAGTGCATCAAAATCGGCCTTCCGGGAGCCAGGAGTCGGTCCCTGGTTCTCCTGTTGTCAACCGGATGATTTCCATATGGGGGTGTCTGACCACCAACCCAATCCGAGAAAAGTGCATCAAAATCGGCCTTCCGGGAGCCAGGAGTCGGTCCCTGGTTCTCCTAATGTCAACCGGATGATTTCCATATGGGGGTGTCTGACCACCAACCCAATCCGAGAAAAGTGCATCAAAATCGGCCTTCCGGGAGCCAGGAGTCGGTCCCTGGTTCTCCTAATGTCAACCGGATGATTTCCATATGGGGGTGTCTGACCACCAACCCAATCCGAGAAAAGTGCATCAAAATCGGCCTTCCGGGAGCCAGGAGTCGGTCCCTGGTTCTCCTGTTGTCAACCGGATGATTTCCATATGGGGGTGTCTGACCACCAACCCAATCCGAGAAAAGTGCATCAAAATCGGCCTTCCGGGAGCCAGGAGTCGGTCCCTGGTTCTCCTGTTGTCAACCGGATGATTTCCATATGGGGGTGTCTGACCACCAACCCAATCCGAGAAAAGTGCATCAAAATCGGCCTTCCGGGAGCCAGGAGTCGGTCCCTGGTTCTCCTGTTGTCAACCGGATGATTTCCATATGGGGGTGTCTGACCACCAACCCAATCCGAGAAAAGTGCATCAAAATCGGCCTTCCGGGAGCCAGGAGTCGGTCCCTGGTTCTCCTGTTGTCAACCGGATGATTTCCATATGGGGGTGTCTGACCACCAACCCAATCCGAGAAAAGTGCATCAAAATCGGCCTTCCGGGAGCCAGGAGTCGGTCCCTGGTTCTCATAGTGTCAACCGGATGGTTTCCATATGGGGGTGTCTGACCACCAACCCAATCCGAAAAAAGTGCATCAAAATCGGCCTTCCGGGAGCCAGGAGTCGGTCCCTGGTTCTCATAGTGTCAACCGGATGATTTCCATATGGGGGTGTCTGACCACCAACCCAATCCGAGAAAAGTGCATCAAAATCGGCCTTCCGGGAGCCAGGAGTCGGTCCCTGGTTCTCATAGTGTCAACCGGATGATTTCCATATGGGGGTGTCTGACCACCAACCCAATCCGAGAAAAGTGCATCAAAATCGGCCTTCCGGGAGCCAGGAGTCGGTCCCTGGTTCTCATAGTGTCAACCGGATGATTTCCATATGGGGGTGTCTGACCACCAACCCAATCCGAGAAAAGTGCATCAAAATCGGCCTTCCGGGAGCCAGGAGTCGGTCCCTGGTTCTCCTGTTGTCAACCGGATGATTTCCATATGGGGGTGTCTGACCACCAACCCAATCCGAGAAAAGTGCATCAAAATCGGCCTTCCGGGAGCCAGGAGTCGGTCCCTGGTTCTCCTGTTGTCAACCGGATGATTTCCATATGGGGGTGTCTGACCACCAACCCAATCCGAGAAAAGTGCATCAAAATCGGCCTTCCGGGAGCCAGGAGTCGGTCCCTGGTTCTCCTGTTGTCAACCGGATGATTTCCATATGGGGGTGTCTGACCACCAACCCAATCCGAGAAAAGTGCATCAAAATCGGCCTTCCGGGAGCCAGGAGTCGGTCCCTGGTTCTCATAGTGTCAACCGGATGGTTTCCATATGGGGGTGTCTGACCACCAACCCAATCCGAAAAAAGTGCATCAAAATCGGCCTTCCGGGAGCCAGGAGTCGGTCCCTGGTTCTCATAGTGTCAACCGGATGATTTCCATATGGGGGTGTCTGACCACCAACCCAATCCGAGAAAAGTGCATCAAAATCGGCCTTCCGGGAGCCAGGAGTCGGTCCCTGGTTCTCATAGTGTCAACCGGATGATTTCCATATGGGGGTGTCTGACCACCAACCCAATCCGAGAAAAGTGCATCAAAATCGGCCTTCCGGGAGCCAGGAGTCGGTCCCTGGTTCTCATAGTGTCAACCGGATGATTTCCATATGGGGGTGTCTGACCACCAACCCAATCCGAGAAAAGTGCATCAAAATCGGCCTTCCGGGAGCCAGGAGTCGGTCCCTGGTTCTCCTGTTGTCAACCGGATGATTTCCATATGGGGGTGTCTGACCACCAACCCAATCCGAGAAAAGTGCATCAAAATCGGCCTTCCGGGAGCCAGGAGTCGGTCCCTGGTTCTCCTGTTGTCAACCGGATGATTTCCATATGGGGGTGTCTGACCACCAACCCAATCCGAGAAAAGTGCATCAAAATCGGCCTTCCGGGAGCCAGGAGTCGGTCCTGGTTCTCCTGTTGTCAACCGGATGATTTCCATATGGGGGTGTCTGACCACCAACCCAATCCGAGAAAAGTGCATCAAAATCGGCCTTCCGGGAGCCAGGAGTCGGTCCCTGGTTCTCATAGTGTCAACCGGATGGTTTCCATATGGGGGTGTCTGACCACCAACCCAATCCGAAAAAAGTGCATCAAAATCGGCCTTCCGGGAGCCAGGAGTCGGTCCCTGGTTCTCATAGTGTCAACCGGATGATTTCCATATGGGGGTGTCTGACCACCAACCCAATCCGAGAAAAGTGCATCAAAATCGGCCTTCCGGGAGCCAGGAGTCGGTCCCTGGTTCTCATAGTGTCAACCGGATGATTTCCATATGGGGGTGTCTGACCACCAACCCAATCCGAGAAAAGTGCATCAAAATCGGCCTTCCGGGAGCCAGGAGTCGGTCCCTGGTTCTCATAGTGTCAACCGGATGGTTTCCATATGGGGGTGTCTGACCACCAACCCAATCCGAGAAAAGTGCATCAAAATCGGCCTTCCGGGAGCCAGGAGTCGGTCCCTGGTTCTCATAGTGTCAACCGGATGGTTTCCATATGGGGGTGTCTGACCACCAACCCAATCCGAAAAAAGTGCATCAAAATCGGCCTTCCGGGAGCCAGGAGTCGGTCCCTGGTTCTCATAGTGTCAACCGGATGGTTTCCATATGGGGGTGTCTGACCACCAACCCAATCCGAAAAAGTGCATCAAAATCGGCCTTCCGGGAGCCAGGAGTCGGTCCCTGGTTCTCATAGTGTCAACCGGATGGTTTCCATATGGGGGTGTCTGACCACCAACCCAATCCGAAAAAAGTGCATCAAAATCGGCCTTCCGGGAGCCAGGAGTCGGTCCCTGGTTCTCCTGTTGTCAACCGGATGATTTCCATATGGGGGTGTCTGACCACCACCCCAATCCGAAAAAAGTGCATCAAAATCGGCCTCCGTGAGCCAGGAGTCGGTCCCTGGTTCTCCTGGTGTCCGCCGGCGGACAACCATGTTGGGGTGTCTGACCACCAACCCAATCCGAGAAAAGTGCATCAAAATCGGCCTTCCGTGAGGCAGGAGTCGGTCCCTGGTTCTCCTGTTGTCAACCGGATGATTTCCATATGGGGGTGTCTGACCACCACCCCAATCCGAAAAAAGTGCATCAAATCGGCCTTCCGTGAGGCAGGAGTCGGTCCCTGGTTCTCCTGGTGTCCGCCGGCGGACAACCATGTTGGGGTGTCTGACCCACAACCCAATCCGACCAAGTGCACCCAAATCGGCCTTCCGTGAGCCAGGAGTCGGTCTCTGGTTCTCCCATCGGCCGCCGGCGGTCTTCCCATGTGGGGGTGTCTGACCCACAACCCAATCCGACCAAGAGCACCCATGTCGGCCTTGTGTGAGTCAGGAGCCGTTCCCCCTGGTTCTCATTTGGGTTACCATGCACGAAGGGACATAGTGCAATTTCGGCCGATTTTTCCGATTTTTTCAAATAATGTTTAAAAATACTTCCCGATGAGCTAGAGGTCCCAAATTTGGTCTATTATCCTCTTTTATGATGAACTTCCATTACCTAAAAGGGTTTTTCTTAACTCGTATAGAACATCAACCGTTCTGACCCCTTTTTTCACTTTTCTAACATAATTAAAATATAGTAAAAAATTTCCAAAAACGAATTAATTTATATATAAATGTGCGTCTATTCGTGCCCTTTTGCGCCAAAAAAACCCCATCCTGATTGGACTTTTAGTTTTTGAATTATTAACGTTTTAAGTCGTTTTTTCAAAACCGAAATCGCTGTTTTTTCCCCCAAACGGCGGAGCACAGACAGGCCCAGCGGGTGGCAGGGCTTATGTCGATAATTTGGCCTCTCCCGTAGTAGCCCCACTCGGTTCCAGGTCGGCCAGACAGGTACCGGCGCGATTTTGAAAACCT
>NW_028161917.1:22500-26522 GCF_964263955.1 Coregonus lavaretus
CCATCCAGGGAGTGAGCTGCAGTCTCAGGCCGAGTGAGAGGGTTTCACTGGGCATGGAGTGTAGAGATGGAGGCAATGAGCTCCAGAGGTCACAAAGGTCAATGTGGGCCTGCATGGCTGTCAGCAGGGCCACAGAGAGAAGGCCCAAGTGAATAGGTGTGTCTGTGTGAGTGAGTGAACCTGTCTCATAGGGGGGCAGAGCAGGCATCCCCTTTGGGGGCTGTCTGCTCTGTCCCCCTTTTTTTTTGGCCTCCTATACCTCTGGAGGTCAAGGGAGTAAGCTGTACTCTCAAGCCCATGTGAGAGAGGCTTTTAATGGGAAGAGAGAGTTTAAAAAGAGGCATGGAGCTCCAGAGGTCACAAAGGTCAATGTGGGCCTGCATGGATGTCAGCAGGGCATGAGGGAGAAGGCCCAAGTGAATAGGTGTGTCTGTGTGAGTGAGTGAACCTGTCTCATAGGGGGGCAGAGCAGGCATCCCCTTTGGGGGCTGTCTGCTCTGTCCCCCTTTTTTTTTGGCCTCCTATACCTCTGGAGGTCAAGGGAGTAAGCTGTACTCTCAAGCCCATGGGAGAGAGGGTTTTAATAGGGAGAGAGTGATTAAAAAGAGGCATGGTGCTCCAGGGGAGTGAGCTGTACTCTCATGCCCATGGGAGATGCCCTTTACTAGGCAGGGAGTTTAGAACAAGGTGCATGGAGCTCCAGAGGTCACAAAGGTCAATGTGGGCCTGCATGGATGTCAGCAGGGCATGAGGGAGAAGGCCCAAGTGAATAGGTTTGTCTGTGTGTGTCTGTGTGAGTGAGTGAGTGAGTGTGTGTGTGAACCTTTCCCACAGGAGGGCAGCACTGTGCAGGCAGCTCCAATGGAGGCTGGCTGCTCTGTGCCCATGTATTATTTGTTCTCTCTCTCTCTCTCTCCCCTTTCTTCTGGCCTGCTGGATCACTTTTGTGTGTGGAGGGCTGGACTCTGTCTCACCCATCCCAGCCATGGGCACCCAGAATGCCCATGTGTGAGTCAGGAGCCCTCCCCTGGTTCTCCTAGTGAAAATGACCTGTGGCGCCCCCCTGTGGATGGATCTTGGTGGGGGTGCTTGGACCCCTTCTTGGGGTCTCCCCCAAGCCAGCCATGCCGGCCATGGGCACCCAAAACCCCCATGTGTGAGTGAACAGCCTCCCCAGTGTCCCCCTAGTGAAATCAGGCTTAAAGTGACCTGTGGCGCCCCCCTGTGGATGGATCTTGGTGGGGGTGCTTGGACCCCTTCTTGGGGTCTCCCCCAAGCCAGCCATGCCGGCCATGGGCACCCAAAACCCCCATGTGTGAGTGAACAGCCTCCCCAGTGTACCCATAGTGAAATCAGGCTTAAAGTGACCTGTGGCGCCCCCCTGTGGATGGATCTTGGTGGGGGTGCTTGGACCCCTTCTTGGGGTCTCCTCCAAGCCAGCCATGCCGACCATGGGCACCCAAAACCCCCATGTGTGAGTGAACAGCCTCCCCAGTGTACCCATAGTGAAATCAGGCTTAAAGTGACCTGTGGCGCCCCCCTGTGGATGGATCTTGGTGGGGGTGCTTGGACCCCTTC
This sequence comes from Coregonus lavaretus, assembly GCF_964263955.1. Classification (NCBI taxonomy): domain Eukaryota; kingdom Metazoa; phylum Chordata; class Actinopteri; order Salmoniformes; family Salmonidae; genus Coregonus; species Coregonus lavaretus. Next base: position 24,079 of record NW_028161917.1, read on the forward strand.
TTGGGGTCTCCCCCAAGCCAGCCATGCCGGCCATGGGCACCCAAAACCCCCATGTGTGAGTGAACAGCCTCCCCAGTGTACCCATAGTGAAATCAGGCTTAAAGTGACCTGTGGCGCCCCCCTGTGGATGGATCTTGGTGGGGGTGCTTGGACCCCTTCTTGGGGTCTCCTCCAAGCCAGCCATGCCGACCATGGGCACCCAAAACCCCCATGTGTGAGTGAACAGCCTCCCCAGTGTACCCATAGTGAAATCAGGCTTAAAGTGACCTGTGGCGCCCCCCTGTGGATGGATCTTGGTGGGGGTGCTTGGACCCCTTCTTGGGGTCTCCTCCAAGCCAGCCATGCCGGCCATGGGCACCAAAAACCCCCATGTGTGAGTGAACAGCCTCCCCAGTGTACCCATAGTGAAATCAGGCTTAAAGTGACCTGTGGCGCCCCCCTGTGGATGGATCTTGGTGGGGGTGCTTGGACCCCTTCTTGGGGTCTCCTCCAAGCCAGCCATGCCGACCATGGGCACCCAAAACCCCCATGTGTGAGTGAACAGCCTCCCCAGTGTACCCATAGTGAAATCAGGCTTAAAGTGACCTGTGGCGCCCCCCTGTGGATGGATCTTGGTGGGGGTGCTTGGACCCCTTCTTGGGGTCTCCTCCAAGCCAGCCATGCCGACCATGGGCACCCAAAACCCCCATGTGTGAGTGAACAGCCTCCCCAGTGTACCCATAGTGAAATCAGGCTTAAAGTGACCTGTGGCGCCCCCCTGTGGATGGATCTTGGTGGGGGTGCTTGGACCCCTTCTTGGGGTCTCCCCCAAGCCAGCCATGCCGGCCATGGGCACCCAAAACCCCCATGTGTGAGTGAACAGCCTCCCCAGTGTACCCATAGTGAAATCAGGCTTAAAGTGACCTGTGGCGCCCCCTGTGGATGGATCTTGGTGGGGGTGCTTGGACCCCTTCTTGGGGTCTCCTCCAAGCCAGCCATGCCGACCATGGGCACCCAAAACCCCCATGTGTGAGTGAACAGCCTCCCCAGTGTACCCATAGTGAAATCAGGCTTAAAGTGACCTGTGGCGCCCCCCTGTGGATGGATCTTGGTGGGGGTGCTTGGACCCCTTCTTGGGGTCTCCCCCAAGCCAGCCATGCCGGCCATGGGCACCCAAAACCCCCATGTGTGAGTGAACAGCCTCCCCAGTGTACCCATAGTGAAATCAGGCTTAAAGTGACCTGTGGCGCCCCCCTGTGGATGGATCTTGGTGGGGGTGCTTGGACCCCTTCTTGGGGTCTCCTCCAAGCCAGCCATGCCGACCATGGGCACCCAAAACCCCCATGTGTGAGTGAACAGCCTCCCCAGTGTACCCATAGTGAAATCAGGCTTAAAGTGACCTGTGGCGCCCCCCTGTGGATGGATCTTGGTGGGGGTGCTTGGACCCCTTCTTGGGGTCTCCTCCAAGCCAGCCATGCCGACCATGGGCACCCAAAACCCCCATGTGTGAGTGAACAGCCTCCCCAGTGTACCCATAGTGAAATCAGGCTTAAAGTGACCTGTGGCGCCCCCCTGTGGATGGATCTTGGTGGGGGTGCTTGGACCCCTTCTTGGGGTCTCCCCCAAGCCAGCCATGCCGGACCATGGGCACCCAAAACCCCCATGTGTGAGTGAACAGCCTCCCCAGTGTACCCATAGTGAAATCAGGCTTAAAGTGACCTGTGGCGCCCCCCTGTGGATGGATCTTGGTGGGGGTGCTTGGACCCCTTCTTGGGGTCTCCTCCAAGCCAGCCATGCCGACCATGGGCACCCAAAACCCCCATGTGTGAGTGAACAGCCTCCCCAGTGTACCCATAGTGAAATCAGGCTTAAAGTGACCTGTGGCGCCCCCTGTGGATGGATCTTGGTGGGGGTGCTTGGACCCCTTCTTGGGGTCTCCTCCAAGCCAGCCATGCCGACCATGGGCACCCAAAACCCCCATGTGTGAGTGAACAGCCTCCCCAGTGTACCCATAGTGAAATCAGGCTTAAAGTGACCTGTGGCGCCCCCCTGTGGATGGATCTTGGTGGGGGTGCTTGGACCCCTTCTTGGGGTCTCCTCCAAGCCAGCCATGCCGACCATGGGCACCCAAAACCCCCATGTGTGAGTGAACAGCCTCCCCAGTGTACCCATAGTGAAATCAGGCTTAAAGTGACCTGTGGCGCCCCCCTGTGGATGGATCTTGGTGGGGGGTGCTTGGACCCCTTCTTGGGGTCTCCCCAAGCCAGCCATGCCGGCCATGGGCACCCAAAACCCCCATGTGTGAGTGAACAGCCTCCCCAGTGTACCCATAGTGAAATCAGGCTTAAAGTGACCTGTGGCGCCCCCCTGTGGATGGATCTTGGTGGGGGTGCTTGGACCCTTCTTGGGGTCTCCTCCAAGCCAGCCATGCCGACCATGGGCACCCAAAACCCCCATGTGTGAGT
>NW_028161916.1:0-2000 GCF_964263955.1 Coregonus lavaretus
AGAGCGAGAGAGAGAGAGAGAGAGAGGAGAGAGAGAGAGAGAGAGAGAGAGAGAGAGAGAGGTAGAGAGAGAGAGAGAGAGAGAGAGAGAGGTAGAGAGAGGAGAGAGAGAGAGAGAGAGAGAGAGAGAGAGAGAGAGAGGAGAGAGAGAAATAGTGGGAGAGAGAAGAGAGAGAGAGAGAGAGCGAGCGTAATATGAGGTCTGTGGAGCTCAGTCGAAGCAAAACAATCATAAACCAATTTGGAGTCATTTGAAGTGATTTCCCCAGGCCCCCTATTCACCTCCGACTTCTATAAATCACACAGACACGGCTAGCTAATGCAGCCAGCTAACATCTCTCATAGTAACAAGACAGGAGATGATACGTGGCCTTTCCTTCTCTCACTGGAGCTGAATGGATGCATGCAGGAGTCACTACAGCTTGGGTACGAAACACATGTAAATAAATGCATGCATTGAAAGAGACTTATGATTGTGTAATAACAGGTTCATTTAGACATCATAACACATGTTACAAATCATGGGTGGACTGAATGTTGTTTAAGACATGGGTGGACTGAATGTTGTTTAAGACATGGGTGGACTGAATGTTGTTTAAAACATGGGTGGACTGAATGTTGTTTAAGACATGGGTGGACTGAATGTTGTTTAAGTCATGGGTGGACTGAATGTTGTTTAAGAAATGGGTGGACTGAATGCTGTTTAAGAAATGGGTGGACTGAATGTTGTTTAAGACATGGGTGGACTGAATGTTGTTTAAGACATGGGTGGACTGAATGTTGTTTAAGACATGGGTGGACTGAATGTTGTTTAAGACATGGGTGGACTGAATGTTGTTTAAGACATGGGTGGACTGAATGTTGTTTAAGACATGGGTGGACTGAATGTTGTTTAAGACATGGGTGGACTGAATATGTTGTTTAAGACATGGGTGGACTGAATGTTGTTTAAGACATGGGTGGACTGAATGTGTTGTTTTAGACATGGGTGGACTGAATGTTGTTTAAGACATGGGTGGACTGAATGTTGTTTAAGACATGGGTGGACTGAATGTTGTTTAAGACATGGGTGGACTGAATGATGTTTAAGACATGGGTGGACTGAATGTTGTTTAAGACATGGGTGGACTGAATGTTGTTTATGACATGGGTGGACTGAATGTTGTTTAAGACATGGGTGGACTGAATGTTGTTTAAGACATGAGTGGATTAAGTGTTGTTTAAGACATGGGTGGACTGATGTTGTTTAAGACATGGGTGGACTGAATGTTGTTTAAGACATGGGTGGACTGAATGTTGTTTAAGACATGGGTGGACTGAATGTGTTGTTTAAGACATGGGTGGACTGAATGTTGTTTTAGACATGGGTGGACTGAATGTTGTTTAAGACATGGGTGGACTGAATGTTGTTTAAGACATGGGTGGACTGAATGTTGTTTAAGACATGGGTGGACTGAATGTTGTTTAAGACATGGGTGGACTGAATGTTGTTTAAGACATGGGTGGACTGAATGTTGTTTAAGACATGGGTGGAGTGAATGATGTTTAAGACATGGGTGGACTGAATGTTGTTTAAGACATGGGTGGACTGAATGTTGTTTAAGAAATGGGTGGACTGAATGTGTTGTTTTAGACATGGGTGGACTGAATGTTGTTTAAGACATGGGTGGACTGAATGTTGTTTAAGACATGGGTGGACTGAATGTTGTTTAAGACATGGGTGGACTGAATGATGTTTAAGACATGGGTGGACTGAATGTTGTTTAAGACATGGGTGGACTGAATGTTGTTTATGACATGGGTGGACTGAATGTTGTTTAAGACATGGGTGGACTGAATGTTGTTTAAGACATGAGTGGATTAAGTGTTGTTTAAGACATGGGTTGACTGAATGTTGTTTAAGACATGGGTGGACTGAATGTTGTTTAAGACATGGGTGGACTGAATGTTGTTTAAGACATGGGTGGACTGAATGTGTTGTTTAAGACATGGGTGGACTGA
>NW_028161915.1:0-21665 GCF_964263955.1 Coregonus lavaretus
TTATAACATGGATTATAACCATGGATTTATTATAAACATGGATTTATTGACATGGATTATAATATAACATGGATTATAACATGGATTATTTCATAACATGGATTACAACATGGATTATATTATAACATGGATTATAACACGTATTATATTAGAACATGGATTATATCACGTATTATAACATGGATTATATTACAACATGGATTATAACACGTATTATAACATGGATTATATTACAACATGGATTATATTATAACATGGATTATAACATGGATTATATTATAACATGGATTATAACATGGATTATATCATAACATGGATTACAACATGGATTATATTATAACATGGATTATAACACGTATTATATTAGAACATGGATTATAACACGTATTATAACATGGATTATATTACAACATGAATTATATTATAACATGGATTATAACATGGATTATAACATGGATTATATTACAACATGGATTATATTATAACATGGATTATAACATGGATTATATTATAACATGGATTATAACATGGATTATATCATAACATGGATTACAACATGGATTATATTATAACATGGATTATAACACGTATTATATTAGAACATGGATTATATCACGTATTATAACATGGATTATATTACAACATGATTATAACACGTATTATAACATGGATTATATTACAACATGGATTATATTATAACATGGATTATAACATGGATTATATTATAACATGGATTATAACATGGATTATATTATAACATGGATTATAACACGTATTATATTAGAACATGGATTATAACACGTATTATAACATGGATTATATTACAACATGAATTATATTATAACATGGATTATAACATGGATGATATTATAACATGGATTACAACATGGATTATATTATAACATGGATTATAACACGTATTATAACATGGATTATATTATAACATGGATTATATTACAACACGGATTATATTACAACACGGATTATATTATAACATGGATTATAACACGTATTATAACATGGATTATATTATAACATGGATTATATTACAACACGGATTATATTACAACATGGATTATATTACAACATGGATTATAACACGTATTATAACATGGATTAGAAAGAGACCATAGAGACACCATTGGTTCCCACTGTGATGTAGGACAAGAGAAGAGACTCTAGAACTCGGGAACCCCAGACATTTCAGAACGTTGGTGTAGCCCTGAGTTAGCGGCAGGTAGCTTAGTGGTTAAGTGTTGCAGGTTAGTGTCTGTTGGTGTAGCCCTGAGTTAGCTCACCTTGATGATTAGTGGACTTAGTTGAATGAGGTGTGCTAGCTGTGGAACAGTTTAATACATGGAATGGCTGGGGGTCCCTGAGAAGAGGTTCGAGAACCCCTGCTCTAGGGGTTAGGGTTAGGGCTAGAGGAGAATAGCTTCTGGTGTGTGGTAGAGAGAGAGAGAGAGACAGATCCTGCTCCCAATGAAAAGGAACTGGTTTGGCAGATGTGCCCTCATCAGATTGGAGCAGACAGGCCAGACCCTGTGCCAAGAGGACATGGGGAGAGAGAACAAGGGAGGGAGGGAGGGAGGGAGGGAGAGAGGGAGGGAGGGAAAGTTACATCCCACGCGACATCAGGTATATCTTGGATTTGGGGTTTGTGGGTCAAAGGTCACATAAGATAGCAATCCCTTCACACCCCGAAACCACCTCCTCGACCCCCACAACATGTCCCAAGGTTAACCCCTCCCCCTCCCCCTCCCTCTCTCTCTCTCTCTCTCTCTCTCTCTCTCTCTCTCTCTCTTTCTCTCTCTTTCTCTCTCTCTCTCTCTATCTCCTCTCTCTCTCTCTCTCTCTCTCTCTCTCTCTCTCTCTCTCTCTCTCTCTCTCTCCCCTCTCTCTCTCCCCCTCTCTCTCTCTCTCTCTCTCTCTTTCTCTTTCTCTTTCTCCTAGACCGAAAAACGCTGCAGGTTTTCTCGTGGGAAAATGTTGGAATGGTATGCTGCTCCACGAGGCCGACCCGGCACGGAACCAGACTGGAATCCCGTTTTTCCGGATCCCAGCTTTCTCTGCCCTCCGTGCACTCCCACTCCTGGCCACGCCGTTCCGATCAGAATCGTGTCCCGACTCGCAGAGCAGAGGTGTTGAGAAACTCTCTCTCCCACGGGATATATTTTCTTCTAAACTACACCTCCCTCTTTCTCTCTCATCCTCTCCCTCTCTCTTCCCTCCCCCTCTCATCCTCTCTCTCTCTTTCCCTCCCTCTCATCCTCTCTCTCTCTCTTTCCCTCCCCCTCCCCCCCCTCTCTTTCCCTCCCCCTCTCATCCTCTCTCCCTCTCTCTCCCCCCTCCCTCCCTCTCCCCCTCCCCCTCTCTCTTTCCCTCCCCCTCTCATCCTCTCTCCCTCTCTTTCCCTCCCCCTCCCCATCCCCCTCTCTCTTTCCCTCCCCCTCCCCCTCTCTCTTTCCCTCCCCCTCTCATCCTCTCCCTCTCTCTTTCCCTCCCCCTCTCATCCTCTCTCCCTCTCTTTCCCTCCCCCTCCCCCTCCCCCTCTCTCTTTCCCTCCCCCTCTCATCCTCTCCCTCTCTCTTTCCCTCCCCCTCTCATCCTCTCTCTCTCTCTCTCTTTCCCTCCCCCTCTCCCTCTCTCTCTCTCTCTCTCTCTCTGTCAGAGAATACCATGTGCAGATGGGAACAGAGAGACAACACCTTTATCAGAAAGGACTACAGGAAAGACACTGAACAGGAACTGTTTGGTGTCTGAAGATGATAACAAATGTTATTGTGTAATATTCTGGTTTGTCTGGCCTGAACATATTACAACAAGGGAGTAGTATGTCTATAATAAAAACATGTTCTGCATTTTTGACACAAAGATCTGCTGTATTAGTTGTTCAGGCTCTGATCTTGTCCCATCTTGATTACTGTCACCAGAACTTTAAAGAAAGTATCACTGCCTCCTTCTCACAAATGATCCAAAAAAAATTAAATTAAATAAAGTTGGTTCAACACAGTGGCGGGTCATTTTGACCCTAGGACAACGGGAGGGTTAACTATAGGGACCAAGATCAAGTTGTATGACTGCTCATCCAAAGACAAAAAGTCAGGAGTTGGTCTGGTCATCCAAAGACAAAAAGTCAGGAGTTGGTCTGGTCATCCAAAGACAAAAAGTCAGGAGTTGGTCTGGTCATCCAAAGACAAAAAGTCAGGAGTTGGTCTGGTCATCCAAAGACAAAAAGTCAGGAGTTGGTCATTTGATGTATGAGGGCCATCGGATCAACATAAACATCAACATGAGCAGCGACCTCTACATGAAACGGAGAGAATTCTACCCCATAAAGAAAAAACTATGGAAAATCCCGTTCTCTCTTGCGTACCCCGCACAACTATGTGTGAAATGGAAGGAAATAAATATCACACTGAAATCAACAAAAGAAGCTACCTGATTCCTGGATAACCTGGACAAGGACAACAGTGGAAATGGCAATGAATTAACTGTATACAGTCGTGGTCAAACGTTTTGAGAATTACACAAATATAAATTTTCAAAAGTCTGCTGCCTCAGTTTTTATGATGGCAATTTGCATATACTCTTTGCCATGCAAATGAACTTAATCCCCAAAAAAACATTTCCACTGCATTTCAGCCCTGCCACAAAAGGACCAGCTGACATCATGTCAGTGATTCTCTCGTTAACACAGGTGAGAGTGTTGACGAGGACAAGGCTGGAGATCACTCTGTCATGATGATTGAGTTAGAATAACAGACTGGAAGCTTTAAAAGGAGGGTGGTGCTTGAAATCATTGTTCTTCCTCTGTTAACCATGGTTACCTGCAAGGAAACACGTGCCATTGCTTTGCACAAAAAGGGCTCACTCACAATTTTGCCTAAGAACACAGCCATGAATAAAGAATGTTACCAACACATCCTCTGAGAGCAACTTCTCCCAACAATCCAAGAACAGTTTGATGATGAACAATGCCTTTTCCAGCATGATGGAGCACTTTGCCATAAGGCAAAAGTGATAACTAAGTGGCTCTGGGAACAAAACATCGACATTTTGGGTCCATGGCCAGGAAACACCCCAGACCTTGATCCCATTGAGAACTTGTGGTCGATCCTCAAGAGGCGGGTGGACAAACAAAAACCCACAAATTCTGACAAACTCCAAGCATTGATTATGCAAGAATGGGCTGCCATCAGTCAGGATGTGGCCCAGAAGTTAATTGACAGCATGCCAGGGCAGATTGCAGAGGTCTTGAAAAAGAAGGGTCAACACTGCAAATATTGACTCTGCAATATCAATAAAAGCCTTTGACACTTATTGAATGCTTGTAATTATACTTCAGTATACCATAGTATCATCTGACAAAAATATCTAAAAACACTGAAGCAGCAAACCTTGTGAAGACCAATACTTGTGTCATTCTCAAAACTTTTGACCACATCTTTCGACTACAGGACAGCCTCTCAACAGACCATGTCCGACAGACGGGACTATTGAACTTTTTGGAGAAATTAGACTATTACGATGGACTATTACACCCTATTGCATCAAAGACACTAAAGAGAAAAGTATGCGTTAATTTTCTATTGAGGAGACAATCACAGCACCACTCAGCTGATCTGTCTAAACGAATAACACTTGAATGGCTATTGGCTATGGAGCCTAAATGACAACCCATTAAATGGTAGGCTATAGCCATGATTTATTGGTTTAAAACCATCCCGTTGTCCTAGGGTCAAAATGACCCGCCACTGTGTTGAACCAACTTTATTTAATTTTTATATTTTTTGGATCATTTGTGAGAAGGAGGCAGTGATACTTTCTTTAAAGTCTCACTGCCTCATTCTCACAAATGATCCCCAAAATATAAAAATTAAATAAAGTTGGTTCAACACAGTGGCGGGTCATTTTGACCCTAGGACAACGGGAGGGTAACGGACAGGACAACATATTGATTGCTAGTATCTGGAAAATTATTGTAGAATGCGCCCCAGCTGATTGGCTGTAAAGGCCTGAGTGGCGGGAAGATTTGAAATGGCCCATATGTGAGAAAAGACTGGGAGAGATCAATGTTATACAGCCTTAAGACGCTGAGATTGGAACACACAGTTGCTCGCTCTCCCTTCTTTAAAAAAAGTAATCATTTACTTTTGCCCAAATGAAGGCATGATAACGGGGAAAGGGATTTATGAATTGAACATATGTGTTTCAATTTAGACAACATGATAATAATAATATGCCATTTAGCAGACGCTTTTATCCAAAAGCGACTTACAGTCAAGTGCGCATAAATTTTTTACGTATGGGTGGTCCCGGGGATCAAACCCACTACCCTGGCGTTACAAGCGCCAGGCTCTACCAATTGAGCTGCCGCAATCACATGTCGATTATCTGTTCATTTTGTCCTCCACAGGAAGTACAGTGAGTTCGTCTCTGTTTGTCCTCTGACAAATCAATTGTAAGTTTCGGTGTTCCTCAAGGTTCCGTTTTAGGACCACTATTGTTTTCACTATATATTCTACCTCTTGGTGATGTCACAATGTAAAAACTATAGAATCTTGTTGTTTAATCCTGGATCTCTCGACACATTCTGGACCCTATTCCAACTATACTACTGAAAGAGCTACTTCCTGTGCTTGGCCCTACTATGTTGAACATAGTAAATGACTCCCTATCCTCCGGATGTGAACCAAACTCACTAAAAGTGGCAGTAAAAAAATATATAAAACCTCTGAAAAACACAAACCTTGACCCGGATGATTGTAAAAACTAAAAAAAAATCGGTCTATATCGAATCTCCCATTCCTCTCAAACATTTTAGAAAAAGCTGTTGTGCAGCAACTCACTGCCTTCCTGAAGACAAAAAAAGTATACGAAATGCTTCAGTCTGGTTTTAGACCCCATCATAGCACTGAGACTGCACTGGTGAAGGTGGTAAATGACCTTTTAATGGCGTCAGACCAAGGCTCTGCATCTGTCCTCGTGCTCCTAGACCTGAGTGCTGCTTTTGACACCATCGATCACCACATTCTTTTGGCGAGATTGGAAAACCTTAATTGGTCTAAATTGGTCTTAGATCTTATCTGTCTGAAAGATGTCAGTTTGTCTCTGTGGATGGTTTGTCCTCTGACAAATCAATTGTAAGTTTCGGTGTTCCTCAAGGTTCCGTTTTAGGACCACTATTGTTTTCATTATATATTCTACCTCTTGGTGATGTCATTCGGAAACACAAATGTTAACTTCCATTGCTATACAGGGGACACACAGCTGTACATTTCAATGAAACATGGTGAAGCTCCAAAATGGCCGACCCTGGAAGCCTGTGTTTCAGACATAAGGAAGTGGATGGCGGCACATTTTTTACTTTTAAACTCGGACAAAACAGAGATGCTAGTTATAGGTCCCAACAAACAAAGATATCTTCTGTTGGATCTGACAATTAATCTTGATGGTTGTACAGTCGTCTAAAAAAACAATGTGAAGGACCTCGGCGTTACTCTGGACCCTGATCTCTCTTTTGAAGAACATATCAAGAATATTTAAAGGACTGCTTTTTTCCATCTTCGCAACATTACAAAAATCAGAAACTGTTTGTCCAAAAATTATGCAGAAAAGCTAATCCATGCTTTTGTCACTTCTAGATTAGACTACTGCAATGCTCTACTCTCCGGCTACCCGGATAAAGCACTAAATAAACTTAAGTTAGTGCTAAACACGGCTGCTAGAATCTTGACTAGAACCAACAAATTTGATCATATTACTCCAGTGCTAGCTTCCTGTTAAGGCTAGGGATGATTTCAAGGTTTTACTGCTAACCTACAAAGCATTACATGGACTTGCTCCTACCTATCTCTTCGATTTGGTCCTGCCGTACATACCTACACGTACGCTACGGTCACAAGACGCAGGCCTCCTTATTGTCCCTAGAATTTCTAAGCAAACAGCTTGAGGCAGGGCTTTTTCCTATATAGCTCAATTTTTATGGAATGGTCTGCCTATCCATGTGAGAGACGCAGACTCGGTCTCGACCTTTAAGTCCTTACTGAAGACTCATCTCTTCAGTAGGTCCTATGATTGAGTGTAGTCTGGCCCAAGGGTGCGAAGGTGAACGGAAAGGCACTGGAGCGACGAACCGCCCTTGCTGTCTCTGCCTGGCCGGCTCCCCTCTCTCCACTGGGATTCTCTGCCTCTGACCCTATTACGGGGGCTGAGTCACTGGCTTACTGTTGCTTTCCATGCCATCCCTAGGAGGGGTGCATCACTTGAGTGGGTTGAGCCACTGACGTGATCTTCCTGTCCGGTTTGTCGCCCCCTCGGGCTCGTGCAGTGGAGGAGATCTTTGTGGGCTATACTCAGCCTTGTCTCAGGGTAGTAGGTTGGTGGTCTGTTGATATCCTTCTGGTGGTGTGGGGGCTGTGCTTTGGCAAAGTGGGTGGGGTTATATCCTGCCTGGTTGGCCCTGTCCGGGGGTATCGTCGGACGGGGCCAGAGTGTCTCCCGACCCCTCCTGTCTCAGCCTCCAGTATCAATGCTGCAATAGTATATGTGCCGGGGGGCTAGGGTCAGTCTGTAATATCTGGTGTTATTCTCCTGTCTTATCCGGTGTCCTTTGTGAATTGAAGTACGCTCCCTCAAATTCTCTCTCTCTCCCTCTCTCCCTCCCCTCCCGGAGGACCTGAGCCCTAGGACCATGCCTCAGGACTACCTGGCCTGATGACTCCTGGCTGTCCCCAGTCCACCTGGTCGTGCTGCTGCTCCAGTTTAACTGTTCTGCCTGCGGCTATGAAACCCTGACCTGTTCACCGGACGTGCTACCTTGTCCCAGACCTGCTGTTTTCATCTCTCTGTCTCAACCACACCTGCTATTTCAACCTTTAAATGCCCGGCTATGAAAAGCCAAGTGACATTTACTCCTAATGTACTAACCTGTTGCAACCTCTACAACCATTGTGATTATTATTTGACCCTGCTGGTCATCTATGAACATTTGAACATCTTGGAGAAAAATCTGGCCTTAATGGCCATGTACTGTTATAATCTCCACCCGGCACAGCCAGAAGGGGACTGGCCTCCCCTCAGAGCCTGGTTCCTCTCCACCCAGCACAGCCAGAAGGGGACTGGTCACCCCTCAGAGCCTGGTTCCTCTCTAGGTTTCTTCCTAGGTTTTCTTCCTTTCTAGGGAGTTTTTCCTAGCCACCATGCTTCTACATCTGCATTGCTTGCTGTTTAGGGTTTTAGGCTGGGTTTCTGTATAGGACTTTGTGACATCTGCTGATGTAAAAAGGGCTTTATAAATACATTTGATTGATTTGATTGATTGATAGAATGAATAATGTTAATGAATTGGTTGAATGAATGTTGAAGAAACAACGGCAGAGTTTATAACAGAGAGAGACAAACAAGCAGACAATTATGCACCTCTCAATCATTATTTCCAGCTCTTTGTTGGATAATTATATAGAAATTCATTCATTAACTAAATCCCAAGGTGGAATGTACAAGAAATGTAGCTAGGCCAACTGAACATGTTGCTGATAACCTCTGAATAAAGGGATGCACTTGCTTTGGCTCTACCGGTGCCCAGAGCGGACGGAGTAGTCCCCCGGTGGGTCAAGATGAGACGGACGGAGTAGTCCCCCGGTGGGTCAAGATGAGACGGACGGAGTAGTCCCCCGGTGGGTCAAGATGAGACGGACGGAGTAGTCCCCCGGTGGGTCAAGATGAGACGGACGGAGTAGTCCCCCGGTGGGTCAAGATGAGACGGACGGAGTAGTCCCCCGGTGGGTCAAGATGAGACGGACGGAGTAGTCCCCCGGTGGGTCAAGATGAGTGCGCCCCATGTGGTTGCTTGCAGTACTGTAGGCTCCAGCGGTGTACGTTGGCGCCGGAGGGGATGGCTGCCATTTTATGGGCTCTTAACCAACCGTGCTATTTTGTTTGTTTTTTCGCATTGTTTGTAACTTATTTTGTACATAATATGTTGCTGCTATTGTCTCTTATGACCGAAAAGAGCTTCTGGACATCAGAACAGCGATAACTCACCTTGTACTGGATGAAAATTGTTTATTTAATGAGTCGGACGAGAGGGATTTGCTCCAGACACCCGACAGGGCCCTCATCCCCGTCATTCGCAGTAGAAAGAGACGAAGATATCGCGGAAGGAGATCGGGGGTCCCTGGTAAGGAGCCGGCAACGAGTGGATAATCTGCCCTTGCCATCGGTACTATTGGCCAACGTACAATCGCTTGATAATAAAGTGGACGAACTACAAGCACGTATATCCTACCAATGGGACATTAAAAACTGTAATATCTTATGTTTCACCGAGTCGTGGCTGAACGACGACATGAATAATATACAGCTGGCGGGTTATACACTGTATCGGCATGATAGAACAGCAGCCTCTAGTAAGACAAGGGGTGGCGGTCTATGTATATTTGTAAACAACAGCTGGTGCACGATATCTAAGGAAGTCTTGAGGTTTTGCTCACCTGAGGTAGAGTACCTCATGATAAGCTGTAGACCACACTATTTACCAAGAGAGTTTTCATCTATATTCTTCGTAGCTGTCTCTTTACCACCACAAACCGATGTTGGCACTAAGACCGCACTCAATGAGCTGTATATGGCCATAAGCAAACAGGAAAACGCTCATCCAGAGGCGGCGCTCCTAGTGGCCGGGGACTTTAATGCAGGTAAACTTAAATCCTTTTTACCTCATTTCTACCAGCATGTTAAATGTGCAACCAGAGGGTATACAACTCTAGACCACCTATACTCCACACACAGAGACGCGTACAAAGCTCTCCCTCGCCCTCCATTTGGCAAATCTGACCATAATTCTATCCTCCTGATTCCTGCTTAGGCAAAAACTAAAGTAGGAAGCACCAGTGACTCTGTCAATAAAAAAGTGGTCAGATGAAGCAGATGCTAAGCTACAGGACTGTTTTGCTAGCACAGACTGGAATATGTTCCGGGATTCTTCCGATGGCATTGAGGAGTACACCACATTAGTCACTGGCTTCATCAATAAGTGCAACGATGACGTCGTACCCACAGTGACTGTACGTACATATCCCAACCAGAAGCCATGGATTACAGGCAACATCCGCACTGAGATAAAGGATAGAGCTGCCGCTTTCAAGGAGCGGGACACTAACACGGAAGCTTATAAGAAATCCTGCTATGCCCTCCGACGAACCATCAAACAGGCAAAGAGTCAATACAGGACTAAGATTGAATCGTACTACACCGGCTCCGACACTCGTCGGATGTGGCAGGGCTTGCAAACTATTACAGACTACAAAGAGAAGCACAACTTCCCAGTGACGCGAGCCTACCAAAAATTACTTCTATGCTCACTTCGAGGCAAGTAACACTGAAACATGCATGACAGCCTCAGCTGTTCCGGATGACTGTGTGATCACGCTCTCCGTAGCCGATGTGAGTAAGACCTTTAAACAGGTCAACATTCACAAGGCCGCAGAGCCAGATGGATTACCAGGACGTGTACTCCGAGCATGCGCTGACCAACTGGCAAGTGTCTTCACTGACATTTTCAACCTCTCCCTCTCTGAATCTGTAATACCAACATATTTCAAGCAGACCACCATAGTCCCTGTGCCCAAGAACACTAAGGTAACCTGCCTAAATGACTACCGACCCGTAGCACTCACGTCTGGTTATGGCTCACATCAACACCATTATCCCAGAAACCCTAGACCAACTCTAATTTGCACAAAGCCTATTCCCCCTCAGGAGACTGAAAAGATTTGGCATGGGTCCTCAAATCCTCAAAGGGTTCTACAGCTGCATCATCGAGAGCATCCTGACTGGTTGCATCACTGTCTAGTATGGCAACTGCTCGGCCTCCGACCGCAAGGCACTACAGAGGATAGTGCGTACGGCCCAGTACATCACTGGGGTCAAGCTTCCTGCCACCAGGACCTCTATACCAGGCGGTGTCAGAGGAAGGCCCTAAATATTGTCAAAGACTCCAGCCACCCTAGTCATAGACTGTTCTCTCTGCTACCGCAAGGCAAGCGGTACCGGACCACCAAGTCTAGGTCCAAGAGGCTTCTTAACAGCTTCTACCCCCAAGCCATAAGACTCCTGAACGTCTAATCAAATGGCTACCCGGACTATTTGCATTGCCCCCACCACCCCTCTTTTACGCTGCTGCTACTCTCTGTTTATTATCCATGCATAGTCACTTTAATAACTCTACCTACATGTACATATTACCTCAATTACCTCGACTAATCGGTGCCCCCGCACATTGACTCTGTACCGGTACCCCCTGTATATAGCCTCTCTACTGTTATTTCCCAATGACTCTGTACCGGTACCCCCTGTATATAGCCTCCCTACTGTTATTTCCCATTGACTCTGTACCGGTACCCCCTGTATATAGCCTCCCTACTGTTATTACACATTGACTCTGTACCGGTACCCCCTGTATATAGCCTGCACATTGACTCTGTACTGGTACCCCCTGTATATAGCCTCCCTACTGTTATTTCCCAATGACTCTGTACCGGTACCCCCTGTATATAGCCTCCCTACTGTTATTTCCCATTGACTCTGTACCGGTACCCCCTGTATATAGCCTCCCTACTGTTATTTCACATTGACTCTGTACCGGTACCCCCTGTATATAGCCTCCCTTCTGTTATTTCCCATTGACTCTGTACCGGTATCCCCTGTATATAGCCTCGCTACTGTTATTTTACTGCTGCTCTTTAATTATTTGTTACTTTTATTTCTTATAGGTATTCTTTCTTAAAACTGCATTGTTGGTTAAGGGCTCGTAAGTAAGCATTTCACCTGTTGTATTCGGCGCATGTGGCAAATACAATACAATTTGATTTGATTTGATTTGATTTACACGCCTGCACCTGTTTGCATTGATTTCATTGGAGAATATGGAGAGTTGAACGAATTCTCTCTTTAACTAAAATGATACCTAATGCCTAAATACTCAAATTCATTTGATTTAAACAATAGGTTTTTTTTTATCACACAGACAAATGACTAATGTAAACTTTAGAAGTGTCTCATCTATCTCAGAAGACAGAACTCTTTGATAATAATCACTATATTTACTTCACAAACACTAATTATACTAGTTGACTTTACATTTTAGTCATTTAGCAGACGCTCTTATCCAGAACGACTTACAGTTAGTGAGTGCATACATTTATTTTTATTTTTTATACTGCCCCCCCCCTTTGGGAATCTGACCCACAACCCTGGCGTTACAAGCGCCATGCTCTACCAACTGAGCTACATAACGCTCATATCACAGTGGTTGAAATGGGAGCTGAACACGCAGAAAACAAAGACCCCTCTACACTTACTGACAAAAACCCATCAAAACAAAAATAAATCAGAAAAAATAAGTGTCTCATTTGGTCTTGGTTGAGCAATATACAGTGCGTTCAGAAATTATTCACGCCCTTTGACCTTTTCCACATCTTGTTGTCTTACAGCCTGAATTTAAAATGGATTAAATTGAGATTTTGTGTCACCTGCCTATACACAATACCCCATAATGTCAAAATGGAATTATGTTTTTAGACATTTTTACAAATTAATAAAAAATGAAAAGCTGTAATGTATTGAGCCAATAAGTATTCAACCCCTTTGTTATCACCTAAATACGTTCAGGAGTAGAAATGTGCTTAACAAGTCACATAATAAGTTGCTTGGACTCACTCTGTGTGCAATAATAGTGTTTAACATGATTTTTGAATGAATACCTCTTCTCTGTATCCCACACAATCAATTATCTGTATGTTCACTCAGTCGAGCAGTGTATTTAAACACAGATTCAACCACAAAGACCAGGGGGGTTTTCCAATGCTTCGCAAAGAAGGGCACCCATTGGTAGATGGGTAAAAATAAAAAGCAGACATTGAATATCCCTTTGAGCATCATGAAGTTATTCATTACACTTTGGATGGTGTAACAATACACCCAGTCACTACAAAGATACAGGAAGGAAACCGCTCAGGGATTTCACCATGAGGCCCAATGGTGACTTTAAAACAGCTACAGAGTTTAATGGCTGTGATGGGAGAAAACTGAGGATGACATTGTAGTTACTCCACAATACTAACCTAATTGACAGAGTGAAAAGAAGGAAGCCTGTACAGAAAACAAATATTCCAAAACATGCATCCTGTTTGCAACAAAATGTGGCAAAGCAATTAACTTTTTGTCCTGAATACAAAAAGTGTCATGTTTGGGGCAAATCCAATACAACACATTCCTGAGTACCACTCTCCACATTTTTAAGCATACAGTGGCTTGCGAAAGTATTCACCCCCCCTTGGCATTTTTCCTATTTCGTTGCCTTGCAACCTGGAATTAAAATGGATTTTGGGGGGGGTTTGTATCGTCACGATCCCCGGGACCACCCATACACAAAAATGTATGCACGCATGACTGTAAGTCGCTTTGGATAAAGCGTCTGCTAAA
The DNA here is from genome assembly GCF_964263955.1 of Coregonus lavaretus. Taxonomy (NCBI): domain Eukaryota; kingdom Metazoa; phylum Chordata; class Actinopteri; order Salmoniformes; family Salmonidae; genus Coregonus; species Coregonus lavaretus. Next base: position 13,489 of record NW_028161915.1, read on the forward strand.
TGGCATATTATTATTTATTATTATTTGATTTACACAACATGCCTACCACTTTGAAGATGCAAAACAAACAAGAAATAAGACCCCCAAAGTCAATACTTTGTTGAGCCACCTTTTGCAGCAATTACGGCTGCAAGTCTCTTGGGGTATGTCTCTATGAGCTTGGCACATCTAGCCACTGGGATTGTTGTCCATTCTTCAAGGCAAAACTGCTCCAGCTCCTTCAGGTTGGATGGGTTCCGCTGGTGTACAGCAATCTTTAATCTAAATGACAGAGTGAAAAGAACACCCACCCACACACACACACACACACACACACACACATCTAAAAATGCCATAGTTGTGAATAATGGTATTTAGCAGTCAAGGATAATTAAATTGTTAAGAAAACCTTCAGGTGATGTTGTATTTAATTATGTATTCTATTTCCTAAGGGAGACTGGTTTGACTGGTAGGGTTTAAAAACTGGTTGGTGGAGGTAATGCACCATTAACGTTGGTTGTCAACAGCCAAAAAGTAGAAGAACGTTTTGTAACCACACACGGTCTGAGACTAAAAGAAAATACAGAATAACAGTTCTAAATCATCATTCAGCAGACTGTTTTCCACACCTGTGAGCAAGGTAGACAAACCATGTGAAGTTATACCAAAATGAAGTGTTAAGCTTCAGTGATGGTTTCAATCAAATAAAGTTATGTGTGTTGCCATTTTGTTATGTTTGTTGGCGTGTACTGTGTAGCTAACATGCTAAAGGTAGCTAACTAGCTAGGTCATAACTAGCTATAGCAAGTTAGCTAGCTAGCTAACATCAGTTAACACGGTCGATTGTGTGTGGGTTGTTGTGCAAAATAGTGTTTCTGTCTGATATTGGTACCAGTTGTTTCTGAGCTGGTGATACATTTTAGGTTTAACTTAGTAGTTATAGGCCATAATACTGTAACTTAGATAGGCTACTCCTGCCGAATTATGAAGGTGGCTAGTGTTAGCCACTGAGGCTACAGTTAGCAGCTAAATAGCTACATTAGCAACCTAGCTAGCCAACTAGCTAGCTAAGTAACAGTGTTGTACAACTATACTCAGCGATGTGACGTTGCATGAGCAGCACAACAGATATTGCGACGAGAGAGATGCAAGCCTCACACAGTCACAAACAGTATCAGCTCAAGTGCAGGAGTTCCCTTCACGCAGCTACATGAGATACAGGACTAAAACAGCGGAGGAGTTGAGCCTCACGCTTCTGAACTCTTAGTTGCAGAAATGTACCCATTTGACTGTTTACTTTCTGCATCAACGTCACATCGCTGAGTCTACAACAAGTTAGCTAAATTGGTTGGTGTTTTTTGCAAGTGGTTGTATCTAAGTTATTTGATTGCTCCTAGTGTCTGAGACTTTTGACAGTGCCACAACCTGAGCTCAATTGGTTAGGCGGTAGCTGGCTAACTTAATCTTAGCTGGCTAGTTAGCTACGTTTAGACATAGGAAAGTAACGTTACTTCACGTTGCTTAGGCCTACAGTCTGTTTGAAGTGTATTTGCAACAGACCACCAAACTTCATGTAGGCATAGGACGCTAATCGAATTGAGGTTACAGTTTCACTAAGGTTCAGATGACACATAACATTTACAGTGGAGGAGGGAGGAGGGAGGAAGGGAGGAAGGGAGGAGGGGAGGAGGGAGGAAGGGAGGAAGGGAGGAGGGAGGAAGGGAGGAGGGAGGAAGGGAGGAGGGGAGGAGGGAGGAAGGGAGGAAGGGAGGGAGGAGGGAGGAAGGGAGGAGGGAGGAAGGGAGGAGGGAGGAGGGAGGGAGGAGGAGGGAGGAAGGGAGGAAGGGAGGAAGGGAGGAAGGGAGGAAGGGAGGAGGGAGGAAGGGAGGAGGGGAGGAGGGAGGAAGGGAGGAGGGAGGAGGGAGGAAGGGAGGAAGGGAGGGAGGAGGGAGGAAGGGAGGAGGGAGGAAGGGAGGAGGGAGGAGGGAGGGAGGAGGAGGGAGGAAGGGAGGAAGGGAGGAAGGGAGGAAGGGAGGAAGGGAGGAGGGAGGAAGGGAGGAGGGGAGGAGGGAGGAAGGGAGGAGGGAGGAGGGAGGAAGGGAGGAAGGGAGGAGGGAGGAAGGGAGGAAGGGAGGAAGGGAGGAAGGGAGGAAGGAGGAAGGGAGGAGGCCCCTCACAAAAATATTGGCAATATGTATTGGTCATAGAATAAAAAAGGTCCTACCGGACACTATTCATCACGATCAGGCAGGATCCTTAAAAGGAAGATCTGTATATTGGAGACAACATTAGACAACTACTAGAAATAATGGAAAACTATGAGAATGCAGGAAAACCAGGCATAATCTTTATAGCAGATTTTGAGAAAGCGTTTGATACAGTACGTCTAGAATTTGTTTATGTGTCTGGATTTGTAGAATCTCTCATAAATTGGGTAAAAGTCATGTACGACAATCCTTTATGTAAAATATGGTTCTCCTACGGGGACAGCCAGAGAACCCTTTTGGAACCCTTTTTTCTAAGAGTGTAGTCTTCCCCACGTTCATATCAATTACTTCCTGCTCTCATCTCCTCTCTCTCTCCGTCTTCTCTGTTCTCTCTCTCCCCAGCACTCCAACGCTCCGTTCAGGGAGTGTGTCCGTGCGACCATATTGTAACCTTGACAACACACTGTCACAGAGGTAAGTCCGGCCCGTTCCTGCTCCCCGCACCAAGCCAGTGGTGCGCGTCGCCAGTCCGGTACGGGCCGTTCCTGCTCCCCGCACCAAGCCAGTGGTGCGCGTCGTCAGCCCGGCCCGTTCCTGCTCCCCGCACCAAGCCAGAGGTGCGTGTGTCCAGTCTGGCACGGCCTGTGCCTGTTCCACCGGTGCCTGGTCCGGCACCGGTCAGCTGCTCCACTCCGGAGCCAGAGCAATCCGCTCCACCGGGGTCCAGTCCAGCTCCGGTCAGCGGCTCCACTCCGGAGCTAGAGCAGTTCACTCCACCGTCGTCGGGTCCAGCTCCAGTCAGCGGTTCCAGTCCAGACCCAGACGTCAGTCCCTCTCCAGGTTCGGGGTCTCCCACACCAGGGTCCAGACAGGGCTTGGTACGTCGTGGGAGGAAGGAGAGGGGAAGCAGCACGCCAAGGTCCAGACCAGACCAGGGGTGCAACAGGGAGGTGGAGAGTAAGTGGTGGTCACGCCCGGAGCCGTATCCGCCTCCGAGGCGGAATGCCCACCCGGCCCCTACCCTGTTATGTTTATGTGGCGCGGTCGGAGTCCGCACCTTTGGGGGGGGGTACTGTCACGCCCTGACTCAAGGGACGTTTATTTGTTGAGTCAGGATGTGTATATTCCGTGGTGTGCTATGTTGATTGTCTATGTTGAGATCTAGAATGTGTAGATCTATGTTGGCCGGGGTGGTTCCCAATCAGAGGCAGCTGTAGCTCGTTGTCTCTGATTGGGGACCATACTTAGGCAGCCTTTTGGCACCTGTTAGTTGTGGGATCTTGTTCCGTGTGAGGTATGTTGTTTGTATGCTACCTTGGACTTCACGTTTCGTTTGTTGTTTTGTCGGGTGTTTATTCAGTAGATAAATAAACATGAATGCTTATCACGCTGTGCCTTGGTCCTTCTCGTTCGTAAACGATCGTGATAGAAGATCCCACCAGACCTGGACCAAGCAGTGTGCCGAGGAGAGAGGATGGACTTGGGAGGAGATGAGCGAGAGGCTGGCAAGAGGGATGGAGGCCATGATCACGGGGGAGAGACAATCCCAAACAATTTTTAGGGGGGGGGCACATGGTGTGGACGACGAGGCAGCAGGAGGCCGCGATAGAGCGGTTCCGCTGTTTAGCAGAGGAGGCCACCAGATTAAGGGGGCCATTGGTTCAGAGGGAGCAGAAGGAAAGTGTAGAGGCACGGCGAGAGGAGCTGGTTAGGCAGCAGAAGGAGCGGGGGTTGATGAAGGAACCAAGTCCCGCTCCTCGCACCAATCAAGTGGTGCGTGTCGCCAGTCCGGTCCGGCCCGTTCCTGCTCCACGCACTAAGCCAGTGGTGCGTGTTCCCAGTACGGTCCGGCCCGTTCCTGTTCCTCGCATCAAGCCTGTGGTGCGCGTCGCCAGCCCGGCCCGGCCTGTTCCTGCCCCTCGCACCACGCTAGTGGTGCGCGTCGCCAGCCCGGCCCGGCCTGTTCCTGCCCCTCGCACCACGCCAGTGGTGCGCGTCGCCAGCCCGGTCCGGCCTGTTCCTGCTCCCCGCACCAAGCCAGTGGTGCATGTCGTCAGCCCAGTCCGGCCCGTTCCTGCTCCCCGCACTAAGCCAGTGGTGCGCGTCGCAAGTCCGGTACGGCCCGTTCCTGCTCCCCGAACCAAGCCAGTGGTGCGCGTCGTCAGCCCGGTCCGGCCCGTTCCTGCTCCCCGCACCAAGCCAGAGGTGCGTGTGTCCAGTCCGGCACGGCCCGTGCCTGTTCCACCGGTGCCTGGTCCGGCACCGGTCAGCTACTCCACTCCGGAGCCAGAGCAATCCGCTCCACCGGGGTCCAGTCCAGCTCCGGTCAGCGGCTCCACTCCGGAGCTAGAGCAGTTCACTCCACCGTCGTCGGGCCCAGCTCCAGTCAGCGGTTCCAGTCCAGACCCAGACGTCAGCCCCTCTCCAGGTTCGGGGTCTCCCACACCAGGGTCCAGACAGGGCTTGGTACGTCGTGGGAGGAAGGAGAGGGGAAGCAGCGCGCCAAGGTCCAGACCAGACCAGGGGCGCAACAGGGAGGTGGAGAGTAAGTGGTGGTCACGCCCGGAGCCGGATCCACCTCCGAGGCGGAATGCCCACCCGGCCCCTACCCTGTTATGTTTATGTGGCGCGGTCGGAGTCCGCACCTTTGGGGGGGGTACTGTCACGCCCTGACTCAAGGGACGTTTATTTGTTGAGTCAGGATGTGTATATTCCATGTTGTGCTATGTTGATTGTCTATGTTGAGATCTAGAATGTGTAGATCTATGTTGGCCGGGGTGGTTCCCAATCAGAGGCAGCTGTAGCTCGTTGTCTCTGATTGGGGACCATATTAGGCAGCCTTTTGGCACCTGTTAGTTGTGGGATCTTGTTCCGTGTGAGGTATGTTGTTTGTATGCTACCTTGGACTTCACGTTTCGTTTGTTGTTTTGTCGGGTGTTTATTCAGTAGATAAATAAACATGAATGCTTATCACGCTGTGCCTTGGTCCTTCTCGTTCGTAAACGATCGTGATAGAAGATCCCACCAGACCTGGACCAAGCAGTGTGCCGAGGAGAGAGGATGGACTTGGGAAGAGATGAGCGAGAGGCTGGCAAGAGGGATGGAGGCCATGATCACGGGGGAGAGACAATCCCAAACAATTTTTAGGGGGGGGCACACGGTGTGGACAACGAGGCAGCGGGAGGCCGCGATAGAGCGGTTCCGCTGTTTAGCAGAGGAGGCCACCAGATTAGGGGGGTCATTGGTTCAGAGGGAGCAGAAGGAAAGTGTAGAGGCACGGCGAGAGGAGCTGGTTAGGCAGCAGAAGGAGCAGGAGTTAATGAAGGAACCCAGTCCCGCTCCTCGCACCAATCAAGTGGTGCGTGTCGCCAGTCCGGTCCGGCCCGTTCCTGCTCCCCGCACTGAGCCTGTGGTGCGTGTTCCCAGTACGGTCCGGCCCGTTCCTGTTCCTCGCATCAAGCCTGGGGTGCGCGTCGCCAGCCCGGCCCGGCCTGTTCCTGCCCCTCGCATCACGCCAGTGGTGCGCGTCGCCAGCCCGGCCCGGCCTGTTCCTGCCCCTCGCACCACGCCAGTGGTGCACGTCGCCAGCCCGGTCCGGCCTGTTCCTGCTCCCCGCACCAAGACAGTGGTGCGCGTCGTCAGCCCAGTCCGGCCCGTTCCTGCTCCCCGCACCAAGACAGTGGTGCGCGTCGCCAGTCCGGTACGGCCCGTTCCTGCTCCCCGCACCAAGCCAGTGGTGTGCGTCGTCAGCCCGGCCCGTTCCTGCTCCCCGCACCAAGCCAGAGGTGCGTGTGTCCAGTCCGGCACGGCCCGTGCCTGTTCCACCGGTGCCTGGTCCAGCTGCTCCACTCCAGAGCCAGAGCAATCCGCTCCACCGGGGTCCAGTCCAGCTCCGGTCAGCGGCTCCACTCCGGAGCTAGAGCAGTTCCCTCCACCGTCGTCGGGTCCAGCTCCAGTCAGCGGTTCCAGTCCAGACCCAGACGTCAGCCCCTCTCCAGGTTCGGGGTCTCCCACACCAGGGTCCAGACAGGGCTTGGTACGTCGTGGGAGGAAGGAGAGTGGAAGCAGCGCGCCAAGGTCCAGACCAGCCCAGGGGCGCAACAGGGAGGTGGAGAGTAAGTGGTGGTCACGCCCGGAACCGATCCGCCTCCGAGGCGGAATGCCCACCCGGCCCTACCCTGTTATGTTTATGTGGCGCGGTCGGAGTCCGCACCTTTGGGGGGGGGGTACTGTCACGCCCTGACTCAGGGGACGTATATTTGTTGAGTCAGGATGTGTATATTCCGTGTTGTGCTATGTTGATTGTCTATGTTGAGATCTAGTATGTGTAGATCTATGTTGGCTGGGGTGGTTCCCAATCAGAGGCAGCTGTCGCTCGTTGTCTCTGATTGGGGACCATACCTAGGCAGCCATTTGGCACCTGTTAGTTGTGGGATCTTGTTCCGTGTGAGGTATGTTGTTTGTATGCTACCTTGGACTTCACGTTTTCGTTTGTTGTTTTGTCGGGTGTTTATTCAGTAGATAAATAAACATGAATGCTTATCATGCTGCGCCTTGGTCCTTCTCGTTCGTAAACGATCGTGACAATTATGGAAGAATGGGCCTGCCATCAGTCAGGATGTGGCCCAGAAGTTAATTGACAGCATGCCAGGGCGGATTGCAGAGGTCTTGAAAAAGAAGGGTCAACACTGCAAATATTGACTCTTTGCATAAACTTAATGTAATTGTCAATAAAAGCCTTTGACACTTATGGAATGCTTGTAATTATACTTCAGTATACCATAGTAACATCTGATAAAAATATCTCAACACTGAAGCAGCCAACTTTGTGAAGACCAATACTTGTGTCATTCTCAAAACATTTGACCACGACTGTACACACAGAGGGGTTGCTGGAAGATGCCAAAACAAAGCCAGAATGTTTATGTTTCAAACGAGGAAGTCAACGCACCTGAAGAGAAAGTGGCATAAGGAGGAAGAGGAAGTTGATTTGACCCAGGAAGTACCTCACAATATTTAACCACTGACCACAACAAACTACAGTTTTAGATAGAGGACTCGTCTTTGTATCTGTAACATTTACAAACCATAGAAGAAGAAGACAATGCCCTGAACATTGTGCTGGTTGCTCGAAACCACGTAAATACTCCCATCTCACTCCTTAGATTCTAGCTGCATTTCTGTAGAGGTGAGGTCAAGGGGGCAGAGAGGTGTGCGGTTTGTGGGGTAATGTGTCTTGGGGGTAACGTGATTCAACAAGAAAGGGGCACACACACACACACACACACACACACACACACACACACACACACACACACACGACACACACACTGAGCTGACCCCACCCTTCTCTGCTCACACACACACACCTCACCTTCAGTCTACCTCAAACCAGTATTTGCATAAATATAAATCTTGGCTGATCGCTCCGAAACCATAGGAATCCCCACCAGTTAACTACTTTTCAATGTCCAATGTTTAAACAGGTTATATCCATTTAGAGTTCTCTATAGTCCTGTATAGATATGTATATTTTTGTAATTACAGGGATCACCTTTAAAAGAGACCTTGGTCTCAGTGTGACTTCCCTGTCAAAATAAAGGTTAAATAAAAAATAACAGTTTTTCTTAATTCGTCGTTCCTCGAAATGCTCGAATCCTAGAATCCAATCTCATCGCCTCAAAGCCCATCCGAGGGAAGTGACGATGCTGAAACAGAACAAAGGTTAGCAACCGTAAGACTGGGCCTCTGTTTTTCAAATAAATTAACTTTATTGATCATACGAGGGGGAACTTTGCTCAGGAAGGCCCTGTGGACTATATAATGTGCATAGAAACAGAACACAGAAAGCCAACACATACACACACATACACACACATACACACACATATACACATTCAAAAAGAGGAATCTCCACATAAAGGCGAACAATAATCTTGAATGACACACTTCCTCTCTTGGTGACAACTTCCTCCCCAGATTGAACCACTA
>NW_028161914.1:0-2000 GCF_964263955.1 Coregonus lavaretus
GATCCCCAGGTCACCCCCCTCTCAGATCCCCAGGTCACCCCCCTCTCAGATCCCCAGGTCACCCCCCTCTCAGATCCCCAGGTCATCCTGATTTACAAATGAAGCACTGAACACCAGGTAATGTACATTAGCTAACCACCATATACTGAATATCCACACAAGACGCCAGCCAGCCAGCCAGTCAGCCAGCCAGCCAGCCAGCCAGCCAGCTAGCCAGCCAGCCAGCCAGCTAGCTAGCCAGCCAGCCAGCCAGCCAGCCAGCCCTATATCATGAATTATAAGATTATGAGCTATCTTATGAAGTTATGATTGAAGAGAATTGAAGATAAATCACAACCAGTAAAATAATTATTGAGCTAGCCAGCTAGCATGGTGACATCAATGATGAGCTCATAGCCGACCCTCTATTCCTGATATCAATGCTGTCTTTAGGAGCCGTGTAAACAGCTTGCTGACAACTTGTGATGAGTGAGTGTGTTGTCGCAGGAATACATTTGCCTATGCAACAACAACAACAGCAAAAAATAATTGCTATGAATTTAGAAATGTGAATTAGGAAAGTCAATTATACATTTCTTTGCACCTGCCCCCTGAAAGGTCTGTACACGGCCATGCTTCAAACCAATAATGATTTAGATTGATCAGAGACAACAGATTTATAGATGTATGATTTAGAGTGACCAGAGACAACAGAGTTATAGATGTATGATTTAGAGTGACCAGAGACAACAGAGTTATAGATGTATGATTTAGAGTGACCAGAGACAACAGAGTTATAGATGTATGATTTAGAGTGACCAGAGATAACAGAGTTATAGATGTATGATTTAGAGTGACCAGAGACAACAGAGTTATAGATGTATGATTTAGAGTGACCAGAGACAACAGAGTTATAGATGTATGATTTAGAGTGACCAGAGATAACAGAGTTATAGTTGAGGTAGGAGATAAACATGAATGAATGTATCAAACTGTTAGGACAGCCATTGTCCTGTCTGATTCTCAGCGTCTGAGAGGACAAACATTTTCCTGTCTGATTATCAGCGGCTGAGAGGTGAACCGTAGTCCTGCCTGATTCTCAGAGGCTGAGAGGTGAACCGTAGTCCTGCCTGATTCTCAGAGGCTGAGAGGACAACCAGTTGTCCTGCTTGATTCTCAGTGGAGGAGAGGACAACCATTGTTCCGCCCGATGACAACAATTGTCCTGTCTGATTCTCAGCATCTGAGAGGACAACCATTGTCCTGTCCTGATATTCAGCGACTGAGAGGACAACCAGTGTCTTCTTGCCTGATTCGCAGCGGCTGAGATGAGAGAGGCTGTGTGGAATGTTGTTGACTTCAAGTCCATTTACAGCCTCTCCTTCAGTCATTCCTCCACTCCACCAGTACAACAGTACACATATGACCAGTTGGCTACAGCGCAAAGGACCCCTTGAGATTCCCAGACTCCTATGACATCTTCATAAACAAGGGAGAGGAATGGAGGGGGTGACTTTTAGAATCTGTCATGTAGACTTCGTTGTTTAGTGGCTTTGACTTTTCTAAATGTATATATCGTGTGGTCACGCCAATCTCAACGTTTCTCCATTTGAACAGATGATTGTTCCTGCCTTTACAAATCTGTGAGGTATGGTATCTATAGCAACTGAAGACGTTCATAGCCATGTGAGGGAGACCACAGTGGACTGAGTGTCCAGCATCATAGTCATGTGAGGGAGACCACAGTGGACTGAGTGTCCAGAATCATAATCATGTGAGGGAGACCACAGTGGACTGAGTGTCCAGAATCCTAATCATGTGAGGGAGACCACAGTGGACTGAGTGTCCAGAATCATAATCATGTGAGGGAGACCACAGTGGACTGAGTGTCCAGAATCCTAATCATGTGAGGGAGACCACAGTGGACTGAGTGTCCAGAATCCTAATCATGTGAGGGAGACCACAGTGGACTGAGTGTCCAGAATCATAATCATGTGAGGGAGACCACAGTGGACTGAGTG
>NW_028161913.1:0-12047 GCF_964263955.1 Coregonus lavaretus
AGAGAAGCTTTGTATCATTGACATGTTACTGTTACACGTGTGTTAATAATATTAAGAAGATAAGAGGTCTAAACAAGAGGATAGAGAAATGCTTACATGTCGTTATTTTTCTGGGGGTCGGGGGGTGTGGTCTCGGTGTAGAGGAGTGGCCAGCAGGGGTTTCTGGGAGCTCATTGGTAGGCTGTCGCCTGTCTTGACCCAGACTAGATCAGTTACAACAGTTGACCCAGACTAGAACGGTTCAAACAGTTGACCCAGACTAGAACGGTTCAAACAGTTGACCCAGACTAGAACGGTTCAAACAGTTGACCCAGACTAGAACCCAGACTAGAAACGTTTCAAACTCTTCAACATCTTGTTGCACCACACCGACCCCTATCCACGGCATCTTTCTTTGGTGTTTTTCAGAGTCAGTTAGAAAAGCTTTTTAGTGTCCTAAGTTTTCATCACTGTGACCTTAATTGCCTACAGTCTGTAAGCTGTAAGAGTCGTAATGACCATTCACAGGTGCATGTTCATTCATTTGTTTATGGTTCATTGAACAAATCAAATCAAATCAAATGTTATTTGTCACATACACGTGTTTAGCAGATGTTATAGTGGGTGTAGCGAAATGCTTGTGCTTCTATCTCCGACAGTGCTAGTAATATCTAACAATTTCACAACATATACCCAATACACACAAAACTAGTAAGGAATGGAATTTAAGAATATATACATATATGGACAAGCAATGACAGAGCGGCATGGACTAAGATACATTAGAATATTATAGAATAGAATGCAGTATATACATATGAGATGAGTAGTGCAAGATATGTAAACATTATTAAAGTGACTAGTGTTCCATTTCTTAAGTGGCGCCAGTGATTTCAATAGGCAGCAGCAGCCTCTAATGTGTTAGTGATGGCTATTTAACAGTCTGATGGCCTTGAGATAGAAGCTGTTTTTCATTCTCTCTGTCCCAGCTTTGATGCACCTGTACTGACCTCGCCTTCTGGATGATAGCGGGATGAACAGGCAGTGATCGGGTGGTTGATGTCCTTGATGTCTTTTTGCCTTCCTGTGACATCGTGTGTTTTATGTGTCTTGGAGGGCTGGTAGTGTGCCCCGGTAATGCGTTCGGCAGACCGCACCACCCTCTGGAGAGCCCTGCGGTTGCGGGAGGTGCAGTTGCCGTACAAGGCGGTGATACAGCCCGACAGGATGATCTCAATTGTGCATCTGTAAAAGTTTGTGAGGGTTTTAGGTGCCAAGCCGAATTTCTTCAGCCTCCTGAGGTTGAAGAGGCTCTGTTGCACCTTCTTCACATTTACATTTACGTCATTTAGCAGACGATCTTATCCAGAGCGACTTACAAATTGGTGCATTCAATTTAGACAGTGGAAAAAACACTTTCTTTATTTTTTTTATTTGTTAAATTTTTTTAATTTTTTATGGGGGGGGGGGGGATTACTTTTAAACTATTCCAGTTATTCCTTAAAGATGTAGGGTTTCAAGTGTCTCCGGAAGGTTGTCAGTGACTCCACTGCCCTGGCGTCGTGGGGGAGCTTGTTCCACCATTGGGGTGCCAGAGCAGCGAATATCTTTGACTGGGCTGAGCGGGAACTGTGCTTCCGTAGAGGTAGGGGGGCTAGCAGGCCAGAGGTGGATGAACGTAGTGCCCTCGTTTGGGTGTAGGGTCTGATTAGAGCCTGAAGGTAAGGAGGTGCCGTTCCGGATAAGTTGTAGGGGTTTAATGGCACAGGCAGGGAGCCCAGCCAACAGCGAGTTGCAGTAATCCAGACGGGAGATGACAAGTGCCTGGATTAGGACCTGTGCCACTTTCTGTGTAAGGTAGGGTCGTACTCTGCGAATGTTGTAGAGCATGAACCTGCAGGATCGGTCACCGCTTTGATATTAGCGGAGAAGACAGGGTGTTGTCCAGGGTCACGCCAAGGTTCTTTGCACTCTGGGAGGAGGACACAATTGAGTTGTCAACCGTGATGGCGAGATCATGGAGCGGGCAGTCCTTCCCCGGGAGGAAGAGCAGCTCCGTCTTGCCGAGGTTCAGCTTGAGGTGGTGATCCGACATCCACACTGATATGTCTGCCAGACATGCAGAGATGTGATTCGCCACCTGGTTATCAGAAGGGGGAAAGGAGAACATTAATTGTGTGTCGTCTGCGTAACAATGATAGGAGAGACCATGTGAGGATATGACAGAGCCAAGTGACTTGGTGTCTGCGTGAGTGGACCATTTCAGTTTGTCGGTGATGTGTATGCCAAGGAACTTGAAGCTTTCCACCTTCTCCACTGCGGTCCCGTCGATGTGGATAGGGGGGTGCACCCTCTGCTGTTTCCTGGAGTCCACGATCATCTCCTTTGTTTTGTTGACGTTGAGTGAGAGGTTATTTTCCTGGCACCACACTCCCAGAGCCCCCACCTCCTCCCTGTAGGCTGTCTCGTCATTGTTGGTAATCAAGCCTACTACTGTTGTGTCGTCTGCAAACTTGATGATTGAGTTGGAGGCGTGCTTGGCCACGCAGTCATGGGTGAACAGGGAGTACAGGATGGGGCTGAGCACGCACCCTTGTGGGGCCCCAGTGTTGAGGATCAGCGAAGTGGAGATGTTGTTTCCTACCTTCACCACCTGGGGGCGGCCTGTCAGGAAGTCCAGGACCCAGTTGCCCTGGGCGGGGCTCAGACCCAGGGCCTCGAGCTTAATGATGAGCTTGGAGGGTACTATGGTGTTGAATGCTGAGCTATAGTCAATGAACAGCATTCTTACATAGGTATTCCTCTTGTCCAGATGGGATAGGGCAGTGTGCAGTGTGATGGCGATTGCATCGTCTGTGGATCTATTGGGGCGGTAAGCAAATTGAAGTGGGTCTAGGGTGACAGGTAAGGTAGAGGTGATATGATCCTTGACTAGTCTCTCAAAGCACTTCATGATGACAGAGGTGAGTGCTACAGGGCGATAGTCATTTAGTTCAGTTACCTTTGCTTTCTTTTACCTTTGCAGACTGGGAAAGGGAGAGATTGAACATGTCCATAAACAAACCAGCCAGCTGGTCTGCGCATGCTCTGAGGACGCGGCTAGGGATGCCGTCTGGGCCGGCAGCCCTGCGGGGATTAACATGCTTAAATGTCTTAATCACGTCGGCCATGGAGAAGGAGAGGCCACAGTCCTTGGTAGTGGGCCTCGTCAGTGGCACTGTGTTATCCTCAAAGCGGGCGAAGAAGGTGTTTAGCTTGTCTGAAAGCAAGACGTCTGTGTCGGCGACGTTGCTGGTTTTCTTTTTGTAGTCTGTGATTGTCTGTAGACCCTGCCACATACGTCTCGTGTCTGAGCCATTGAATTGCGACTCCACTTTGTCTCTATACTGATGTTTTGCCAGTTTAATTGCCTTGCGGAGTGAGTAGCTACACTGTTTGTATTCTGCCATATTCCCAGTCACCTTGCCATGGTTGAATGCGGTGGTTCGCACTTTTAGATTTGCGCGAATGTTGCCGTCTATCCACGGTTTCTGGTTACGGTAGGTTTTAATAGTCACAGTGGGCACAACATCACCTATACACTTCCTGATAAACTCAGTCACTGTTTCAGTGTATTCGTCTAAATTATTTTCGGAAGCAACCCGGAACATATCCCAGTCCGCGTGATCAAAACAATCTTGAAGCGTGGATTCCGATTGGTCAAACCAGTGTTGAATAGTCCTTAGCACGGTACCTTCTGTTTGAGTTTCTGCCTATAGGAAGGAAGAAGCAAAATGGAGTCGTGGTCAGATTTGCCGAAAGGAGGGCGGGGGAGGGCCTTATAACCATCCCGGAAGTTTGAATAGCAATGGTCGAGGATTTTAGCAGCGCGAGTACAACAGTCGATTTGTTGATAGAACTTCGGCAGCCTAGTCCTCAAATTTGCTTTGTTAAAATCCCCGGCTACAATAAATGCAGCCTCAGGATATGTGGTTTCCAGTTTGCATAAAGTCCAGTGAAGTTCTTTGAGGGCCGTTGTGGTATCGGCTTGAGGGGGGATATACACGGCCGTGACTATAACGGAAGAGAATTCTCTTGGGAGATAATACGGTCGGCATTTGATTGTGAGATATTCTAGGTCGGGTGAACAGAAGTCGAACCAGCAGGCCGCTCCGAGTGCCTCTCCTCCGCCGGCGATGTTTTGGGTCAGCCGCTGGAATCAGTTCAGTTGCCCTGGGGAGAGCAAACAAAGGATCTGCTTCGGGAAAGTCGTATTCCTGGTCGTAATGCTGGTGAGTTACCGCCGCTCTGATATCCAATAGATTTTCCCGGCTGTATGTAATGATGCAAAACACTTTCTGAGCTAATAATGTAAAAAATAATACATAAAAAAACAAAATACTGCAAAGTTTCCTAAGAGCTAGTTGCGAGGCCGCGAGGCGCCAGGATCAAGTGTGTGTGTGTGTGTGTTTGCATGTGACCGTGTGTGTCTGTTTGTGTGTCTGTGTGTGTCAGAGGTGTTAGATTAGAATGAGTTATTTCTCTCATTTGACAGATGAATGTACTCATTAGCAGGGTTGAGGCTCTTCAGTTGTTAATATGATTTAGTAGCAAGCAGCAGGCATGGTAGTGGAGCGCTCTTGGGACTGGTTTACATCTGTTCTATCGACATGTCTGTAGACAGTTGTCCCAGTGACATCATGGACATTCTATTGTCGTCTGACATCAAACTTGTCGTTGTTGCTTTGAAAAAGTATAAACACCAAAAACGACAGGCTGCATGACATCATCAGCCGGGTGTTCCAGTCTCTACATGACATCATCAGCCGGGTGTTCCAGAATCTACATGACATCATCAGCCGGGTGTTCCAGACTCTACATGACATCATCAGCCGGGTGTTCCAGACTCTACATGACATCATCAGCCGGGTGTTCCAGACTCTACATGACATCATCAGCCTGGTCTGGTGAAGCTGTCTAACATCCCTGGTCTGGTGAAGCTGTCTAACATCCCTGGTCTGGTGAAGCTGTCAAACATCCCTGGTCTGGTGAAGCAGTCTAACATCCCTGGTCTAGTGAAGCTGTCTAACATCCCTGGTCTGGTGAAGCTGTCTAACATCCCTGGTCTGGTGAAGCTGTCTAACATCCCTGGTCTGGTGAAGCTGTCTAACATCCCTAGTCTGGTGAAGCTGTCTAACATCCCTGGTCTAGTGAAGCTGTCTAACATCCCTGGTCTGGTGAAGCTGTCTAACATCCCTGGTCTGGTGAAGCTGTCCAACATCCCTGGTCTGGTGAAGCTGTCTAACATCCCTGGTCTGGTGAAGCTGTCTAACATCCCTGGTCTGGTGAAGCTGTCTAGCATCCCTGGTCTGGTGAAGCTGTCTAACATCCCTGGTCTGGGGAAGCTGTCCAACATCCCTGGTCTAGTGAAGCTGTCTAACATCCCTGGTCTAGTGAAGCTGTCTAACATCCCTAGTCTGGTGAAGCTGTCTAACATCCCTGGTCTGGTGAAGCTGTCTAACATCCCTGGTCTGGTGAAGCTGTCTAACATCTCTGGTCTGGGGAAGCTGTCTAACATCCCTGGTCTGGGGAAGCTGTCCAACATCCCTGGTCTAGTGAAGCTGTCTAACATCCCTAGTCTGGTGAAGCTGTCCAACATCCCTAGTCTGGTGAAGCTGTCTAACATCCCTGGTCTGGTGAAGCTGTCTAACATCCCTGGTCTGGTGAAGCTGTCTAACATCCCTGGTCTGGGGAAGCTGTCCAACATCCCTGGTCTAGTGAAGCTGTCTAACATCCCTGGTCTAGTGAAGCTGTCTAACATCCCTGGTCTGGTGAAGCTGTCTAACATCCCTGGTCTGGTGAAGCTGTCTAACATCCCTGGTCTGGTGAAGCTGTCTAACATCCCTGGTCTGGGGAAGCTGTCTATTATCCCTGGTCTGGGGAAGCTGTTCAACATCCCTGGTCTAGTGAAGCTGTCTAACATCCCTGGTCTGGTGAAGCAGTCTAACATCCCTAGTCTGGTGAAGCTGTCCAACATCCCTAGTCTGGTGAAGCTGTCCAACATCCCTGGTCTAGTGAAGCTGTCTAACATCTCTGGTCTGGTGAAGCTGTCTAACATCCCTGGTCTGGTGAAGCTGTCTAACATCCCTAGTCTGGTGAAGCTGTCCAACATCCCTGGTCTGGTGAAGCTGTCTAACATCCCTGGTCTGGTGAAGCTGTCTAACATCCCTGGTCTGGTGAAGCTGTCCAACATCCCTGGTCTGGTGAAGCTGTCTAACATCCCTGGTCTAGTGAAGCTGTCTAACATCCCTGGTCTGGTGAAGCTGTCTAACATCCCTGGTCTGGTGAAGCTGTCCAACATCCCTGGTCTGGTGAAGCTGTCTAACATCCCTGGTCTGGTGAAGCTGTCCAACATCCCTGGTCTGGTGAAGCTGTCTAACATCCCTGGTCTGGTGAAGCTGTCCAACATCCCTGGTCTGGTGAAGCTGTCCAACATCCCTGGTCTGGTGAAGCTGTCTAACATCCCTGGTCTGGTGAAGCTGTCTAACATCCCTGGTCTGGTGAAGCTGTCCAACATCCCTGGTCTGGTGAAGCTGTCCAACATCCCTGGTGTGGTGAAGCTGTCTAACATCCCTGGTCTGGTGAAGCTGTCTAACATCCCTAGTCTGGTGAAGCTGTCCAACATCCCTGGTCTAGTGAAGCTGTCTAACATCTCTGGTCTAGTGAAGCTGTCTAACATCCCTGGTCTGGTGAAGCTGTCTAACATCCCTAGTCTGGTGAAGCTGTCCAACATCCCTAGTCTGGTGAAGCTGTCTAACATCCCTGGTCTGGTGAAGCTGTCTAACATCCCTAGTCTGGTGAAGCTGTCCAACATCCCTAGTCTGGTGAAGCTGTCTAACATCCCTGGTCTGGTGAAGCTGTCCAACATCCCTGGTCTGGTGAAGCTGTCTAACATCCCTGGTCTGGTGAAGCTGTCTAACATCCCTGGTCTGGTGAAGCTGTCCAACATCCCTGGTCTGGTGAAGCTGTCTAACATCCCTGGTCTAGTGAAGCTGTCCAACATCCCTGGTCTGGTGAAGCTGTCTAACATCCCTGGTCTGGTGAAGCTGTCCAACATCCCTGGTCTGGTGAAGCTGTCTAACATCCCTGGTCTGGTGAAGCTGTCCAACATCCCTGGTCTGGTGAAGTTGTCTAACATCCCTGGTCTGGTGAAGCTGTCCAACATCCCTGGTCTGGTGAAGCTGTCTAACATCCCTAGTCTGGTGAAGCTGTCCAACATCCCTAGTCTGGTGAAGCTGTCTAACATCCCTGGTCTGGTGAAGCTGTCCAACATCCCTGGTCTGGTGAAGCTGTCTAACATCCCTGGTCTGGTGAAGCTGTCCAACATCCCTGGTCTGGTGAAGCTGTCCAACATCCCTGGTCTGGTGAAGCTGTCTAACATCCCTGGTCTGGTGAAGCTGTCTAACATCCCTGGTCTGGTGAAGCTGTCCAACATCCCTGGTCTGGGGAAGCTGTCCAACATCCCTGGTCTGGTGAAGATGTCTAACATCCCTGGTCTGGGGAAGCTGTCTAACATCCCTGGTCTAGTGAAGCTGTCTAACATCCCTGGTCTGGTGAAGCTGTCTAACATCCCTGGTCTGGTGAAGCTGTCCAACATCCCTGGTCTGGGGAAGCTGTCTAACATCCCTGGTCTGGTGAAGCTGTCTAACATCCCTGGTCTGGGGAAGCTGTCCAACATCCCTGGTCTGGTGAAGATGTCTAACATCCCTGGTCTGGGGAAGCTGTCTAACATCCCTGGTCTAGTGAAGCTGTCTAACATCCCTGGTCTGGTGAAGCTGTCTAACATCCCTGGTCTGGTGAAGCTGTCCAACATCCCTGGTCTGGGGAAGCTGTCTAACATCCCTGGTCTGGTGAAGCTGTCTAACATCCCTGGTCTGGGGAAGCTGTCCAACATCCCTGGTCTGGGGAAGCTGTCCAACATCCCTGGTCTTAGAGTGTTCATCTGTATGATGATGAGAGGCAGAGAGGGCTCCCGCTGTGAACACACAGGACGTACAGAGAGAGGAAGTGTGTGTGTGTGTGTGTGTGTGTGTGTGTGTGTGTTGTGTGTGTGTGTGTGTGTGTGTGTGTGTGTGTGTGTGTGTGTGTGTGTGTGTGTGTGTGTGTGTGTGTGTGTGTGTGTGTGTGTGTGCATGCGTGCGTGTATGATTAGAAAGACAAGGCTTACTGTTAGATTGGTGTCAGAAGTGGGATGTCTCCGTGGGTTGCTTTTATGATACTCTGTCTCGTTAATACTAAGAAGTCTGCGTGTCAAAATCCTTGTAAGCTTAATCAGAGAACATCTGTGTGAAAACACACACAGGGCTGGGGGGAGTGAACAGGGCTGGGGGGAGTGAACAGGGCTGGGGGGAGGGAACAGGGCTGGGGGGAGTGAACAGGGCTGGGGGGAGTGAACAGGGCTGGGGGGAGTGAACAGGGCTGGGGGGAGTGAACAGGGCTGGGGGGAGTGAACAGGGCTGGGGGGAGTGAACAGGGCTGGGGGGAGTGAACAGGGCTGGGGGGAGTGAACAGGGCTGGGGGGAGTGAACAGGGCTGGGGGGAGTGAACAAAATCCCTGTAAGCTTCATCAGATAACATCTGTGTCAAAACACACAAAGGGCTGGGGGGAGTGAACAGGGCTGGGGGGAGGGAACAGGGCTGGGGGGAGTGAACAGGGCTGGGGGGAGTGAACAGGGCTGGGGGGAGGGAACAAAATCCCTGTAAGCTTCATCAGATAACATCTGTGTCAAAACAAACAAAGGGCTGGGGGGAGTGAACAGGGCTGGGGGGAGTGAACAGGGCTGGGGGGAGTGACCAAAATCCCTGTAAGCTTCATCAGATAACATCTGTGTCAAAACACACAAAGGGCTGGGGGGAGTGAACAGGGCTCGGGGGAGTGAACAAAATCCTTGTAAGCTTCATCAGATAACATCTGTGTCAAAACACACAAAGGGCTGGGGGGAGTGAACAAAATCCCTGCTTAATTTGTGAAACACAATCACAAACTACATAAACTCAGCAAAAAAAGAAACGTCACTTTTTCAGGACCCTGTCTTTCAAACATATTTCTTCACAGATCTTCATTGTAAAGGGTTTAAACACTGTTTCCCATGCTTGTTAAACACTGTTTCCCATGGACTTCCTGACGGGTCGCCCCCAGGTGGTGAAAGTAGGAAACAACATCTCCACTTCGCTGATCCTCAACACTGGGGCCCCACAAGGGTGCAGCCCCCTCCTGTACTCCCTGTTCACCCATGACTGTGTTGTCAAGCACGCCTCCAACTCAATCATCATGTTTGCAGACGACACAACAGTAATAGGCTTGATTACCAACAATGACGAGATCGCCTACAGGGAGGAGGTGAGGGCTCTGGGAGTATAACCTCTCACTCAACATCACCAAAACAAAGGAGATGATCGTGGACTTCAGGAAACAGCAGAGGGTGCACCCCCCTATCCACATCGACGGGACCACAGTGGAGAAGGTGGAAATTCAAGTTCTTGGCGTACTGACAAACTGAAATGGTCCACCCACGCAGACAGTGTGGTGAAGAAGGCGCAACAGAGCATTCGATATTCTGGAGGCTGAAGAAATTTGGCTTGGCACCTAAAACCCTCACAAACTTTTACAGATGCACAATTGAGAGCATCCTGTCGGGATGTATCACCGCCTGGTATGGCAACTGCACCGCCCGCAACCACAGGGCTCTCCAGAGGCTGCTGAACGCATTACCGGGGGCAAACTACCAGCCCTCTAAGACACCTACAGCACCCGATGTCACAGGAAGGCCAAAAAGATCATCAAGGACATCAACCACCCGAGCCACTGCCTGTTCACCCCACTATCATCCAGAAGGCGAGATCAGTACAGGTGCATCAAAGCTGGGACCGAGAGAATGAAAAACAGCTTCTATCTCAAGGCCATCAGACTGTTAAATAGCCATCACTAGCACATTAGAGGCTGCTGCTGCCTATTGAAATCACTGGCCACTTTAAGAAATGGAACACTAGTCACTTTAATAATGTTTACATATCTTGCACTACTCATCTCATATGTATATACTGCATTCTATTCTATAATATTCTACTGTATCTTAGTCCATGCCGCTCTGTCATTGCTTGTCCATATATGTATATATTCTTAAATTCCATTCCTTACTAGATTTGTGTGTATTGGGTATATGTTGTGAAATTGTTAGATATTAATTGTTAGATATTACTGCACTGTCGGAGCTAGAAGCACAAACATTTCGCTACACCCGCAATAACATCTGCTAAACACGTGTATGTGACAAATACAATTTGATTTGATTTGATTTGTTCAATGAACCATAAACAATGAATGAACATGCACCTGTGGAATGGTCATTACGACTCTTACAGCTTACAGACTGTAGGCAATTAAGGTCACAGTGATGAAAACTTAGGACACTAAAAAGCTTTTCTACTGACTCTGAAAAACTCCCTGCTCTGCGTGAACGTGCCTTAGGCATGCTGCAAGGAGGCATGAGGACTGCAGATGTGGCCAGGGCAATATATTGCAATGTCCGTACTGTGAGACGCCTAAGACAGCGCTACAGGGAGACAGGACGGACAGCTGATCGTCCTCGCAGTGGCAGACCACGTGTAACAACACCTGCACAGGATCGGTACATCCGAACATCACACCTACGGGACAGGTACAGGATGGCAACAACAATTGCCCGAGTTACACCAGGAACGCACAATCCCTCCATCAGTGCTCAGACTGTCCGCAATAGGCTGAGAGAGGCTGGACTGAAGGCTTGTAGGCCTGTTGTAAGGCAGGTCCTCACCAGACATCACAGGCAACAACGTCGCCTATGGGCACAAACCCACCATTGCTGGACTAGACAGGACTGGCAAAAAGTGCTCTTCACTGACGAGTCACGGTTTTGTCTCACCAGGGGTGATGGTCGGATTTGCGTTAATCGTCGAAGGAATGACCGTTACACAGAGGCATGTACTCTGGAGCGGGATCGATTTGGAGGTGGAGGGTCCATCATGGTCTGGGGCAGTGTGTCACAGCATCATCGGACTGAGCTTGTTGTCATTGCAGGCAATCTCAACGCTGTGCATTACAGGGAAGACATCCTCCTCCCTGATGTGGTACCCCTCCTGCAGGCTCATCCTTACATGACCCTCCAGCATGACAATGCCACCAGCCATACTGCTCGTTCTGTGCGTGATTTCCTGCAAGACAGGAATGTCAGTGTCCTGCCATGGCCAGCGAAGAGCCCGGATCTCAATCCCATTGAGCATGTCTTGGACCTGTTGGATGGGAGGGTGAGGGCTAGGGCCATTCCCCCCAGAAATGTCCGGGAACTTGCAGGTGCCTTGGTGGAAGAGTGGGGTAACATCTCACAGCAAGAACTGGAAAATCTGGTGCAGTCCATGAGGAGGAGATGCACTGCAGTACTTAATGCAGCTGGTGGCTACACCAGATACATTTACATTTACGTTTACGTCATTTAGCAGACGCTCTTATCCAGAGCGACTTACAAATTGGTGCATTCACCTTATGATAGCCAGTGGGATAACCTTTACAATTATTTTTTATTTTATTTTAATACTTTTTTTAGGGGTGGGGTAATGGGGGTTAGAAGGATTACTTTATCCCATTCCAGGTATTCCTTAAAGAGGAGGGGTTTCAAGTGTCTCCGGAAGGTGGTGAGTGACTCCGCTGTCCTGGCGTCGTGAGGGAGCTTGTTCTGACTGTTACTTTTGATTTTGACCCCCCCTTTGTTCAGGAACACATTATTCCATTTCTGTTAGTCACATGTCTGTGGAACTTGTTCAGTTTATGTCTCAGTTGTTGAATGTTGTTATGTTCATACAAATATTTACACGTTAAGTTTGCTGAAAATAAACGCAGTTGACAGTGAGAGGACATTTCTTCTTCTTCTGCTGAGTTTAGTAGTCTTGCTGCATAAGAGTTTGCCTGCTGTTTGAAAGGTATGTGATGTTTCAAACACAAGGAGAGGAGTGGATACTAGGTATAAGGAAGACACTGAGCACTGTCTCTTGGTACC
>NW_028161912.1:0-23527 GCF_964263955.1 Coregonus lavaretus
CCTTTTGGAGAGGCAGTCATTAAGCACAGGACAGAGGAGGTGAAGAAAGGGAGTGGGGTGGGGGGGGGGGGGGGGGGGGAGAAAGAGAGGGGAAGAGAGAGTAAGGTAATGAAAGGGTTGTGCTTTCTTTTCACTACCTTTTTGCCACGTTTCTGCATTAGAGAATAAAGCTGTTTGTTTTCTGACTATCACACACATACTCATTAACTGAGGCCTGTCATTAACCTCTTCTGCACACACGGACCTCCCCCCCCCCCCCCCCCCACACACACACACACACATGCACCTCTCCTTCATTTATTCCTCAAGGTCAAAGCTATTGTTTCCATTTCCACCCTTGACTAAACTCTCAATGTGCATTTCTCAATGTGCATTATGAGCACAGTGTCCACCTGCTACTCACTAGAGAGACTCAATTCGTTTAAAGGATTTGGTGTGTCTCTGAAGACAGGTTTGTAGAGGGTTGAGATGCATAGCATCTGACTTCAGCTGTGACAGAGTATCATTTATTCATCTATTTCCATTCATCATCATGCATATTTCCATATCTGTATGTACAGTTGAAGTCGGAAGTTTACATACACTTAGGTTGGAGTCATTAAAACTTGTTTTTCAACCACTCCACAAATTTCTTGTTAACAAACTATCGTTTTGGCAAGTCGGTTAGGACATCTACTTTGTGCATGACACAAGTAATATTTCCAACAATTGTTTACAGACAGATTATTTCACTTATAATTCACTGTATTACAATTCCAGTGGGTCAGAAGTTTACATACACTAAGTTGACTGTGTCTTTAAACAGCTTGGAAAATTCCAGAAAATTATGTCATGGCTTTAGAAGCTACTGATACCAT
Organism: Coregonus lavaretus; assembly: GCF_964263955.1. NCBI lineage: Eukaryota > Metazoa > Chordata > Actinopteri > Salmoniformes > Salmonidae > Coregonus > Coregonus lavaretus. The sequence goes on from NW_028161912.1 coordinate 858, forward strand.
CCCAACCATGAAGCACGGGGGTGGCAGCATCATGCTGTGGGGGTGAAATGTCAGAATGATAGTAGAGAGAATGATTTATTTCAGCTTTTATTTCTTTCATCACATTCCCATTGGGTCAGAAGTTTACATACACTCAATTAGTATTTGGTAGCATTGCCTTTAAATTGTTTAACTTGGGTCAAACGTTTCGGGTAGCCTTCCACAAGCTTCCCACAATATGTTGGGTGAATTTTGGCCCATTCCTCCTGACAGAGCTGGTGTAACTGAGTCAAGTTTGTAGGCCTCCTTGCTCGCACACGTTTTTTCAGTTCTGCCCACAAATGTTTTATGGGATTGAGGTCAGGGCTTCGTGATGGCCACTCCAATACCTTGACTTTGTTGTCCTTAAGCCATTTTTCCACAACTTTGGAAGTATGCTTGGGGTCATTGTCCATTTAGAAGACCCATTTGCGACCAAGCTTTAACTTCCTGACTGATGTCTTGAGATGTTGCTTCAATATATCCACATAATTTTCCTTCCTCATGATGCCATCTATTTTGTGAAGTGCACCAGTCCCTCCTGCTGCAAAGCACCCCCACAGCATGATGCTGCCACCCCTGTGCTTCACAGTTGGGATGGTGTTCTTCGGCTTGCAAGCAACCCCTTTTATCCTCCAAACATAACGATGGTCATTATAGCCAAACAGTTCTATTTTGTTTCATCAGACCAGTGGACATTTCTCAAAAAGGTACGATCTTTGTCCCCACGTGCAGTTGCAAACCGTAGTCTGGCTTTTCTATGGCGGTTTTGGAGCAGTGGCTTCTTCCTTGCTGAGCGGCCTTTCAGGTTATGTCGATATAGGACTCGTTTTAATGTGGATATAGATACTTTTGTACCTATTTCCTCCAGCATCTTCACAAGGTCCTTTGCTGTTGTTCTGGGATTGATTTGCACTTTTCGCACCAAAGTACGTTCATCTCTAGGAGACAGAATGCGTCTCCTTCCTGAGCGGTATGACGGCTGCGTGGTCCCATGGTGTTATACTTGCGTACTATTGTTTGTACAGATGAACGTGGTACCTTCAGGCGTTTGGAAATTGCTCCCAAAGATGAACCAGACTTGTGGAGATCTACAATTTTTTTTCTGAGGTCTTGGCTGATTTCTTTTGATTTTCCCATGATGTCAAGCAAAGAGGCACTGAGTTTGAAGGTAGGCCTTGAAATACATCCACAGGTACACCTCCAATTGACTCAAATTATGTCAATTAGCCAATCAGAAGCTTCTAAAGCCATGACATCATTTTCTGAAATGTTCCAAGCTGTTTAAAGGCACAGTCAACTTAGTGTATGTAAACTTTTGACCCACTGGAATTGAGATACAGTGAATTATACGTTAAATAGTCTGTCTGTAAACAATTGTTGGAAAAATTACTTGTGTCATGCACAAAGTATATGTCCTATAGCTTGTTAAAAATTAATTTGTGGAGTGGTTGAAAAACGTGTTTTAATGACTCCAACCAAAGTGTATGTAAACTTCCGACTTCAACTGTATTTCTTATCATATGTCTGGGGTCTTGGCAGTTACAGAATATCACTCGCTGACATCATGTCACCGATATGGGTGTCACAGAGATATATGCTGTTGTAGGAGGAAATGGGATCTAATTTATTAGTTAATACCAGGAAAACAAATCAGAGAAACCAGCCTTGACACCATTCTGTGACAGGCAAAGGCAAACATGTCACACTTGCAACTCTAATACAGGGTTTGAAACTGTACTATCACCTTCAGTTTGCATTCAGATTCACCCTCCCCATGTTATCAAACTCTACCTTTCTCACACTTTCTCTCTTTCCATCTCTCTTTCTGTAAGCAGTGGCATACATATATTTGGCTGCTGTTAGTCATATTTCACATGGGTATCCGTGCATGGCTCAGATTCATGCTGAGCACAGTTGTGTAGTTTATTTTAGGGGGACCGGGTATCAGTTGGCTGACTTTGCTCTTTGGGAGCTGTCGTCTTCAGAGGGAACGTTTGACGGAGTGGCCTGCTGAGGCATCGTGGGATAGAAGTGGGAGAGCGACGGGGTGAGATGATTGGCTGTCGGCTGTAAGAGAGAAGGGAGAGAGAGAGAGAGAATATGCTAATGTATTCACCCGGAGTCCTTCTGGTTGATGTCAAGCGTTGTCACCACTCGCTCCCCTTCCTCGATCAATAAGCAGTGAAACACACTCATCCCTTTCTTTTCAATCTCTCTCTTTCACTCTTTCTCTATCTCTATATTTCAAGCCACTCCACGCCTCCTTCACTATCCTTCTGTTTGTCTCTTTCTCTTTATTTTTCTCTTTATTTTCTCTTTCTCTTTCTCTCTCTCTCTCTCTCTCTCTCTCTCTCTCTCTCTCTCTCTCTCTCTCTCTCTCTCTCTCTCTCTCTCTCTCTCTCTCTCTCTCTCTCTCTCTCTCTCTCTCTCTCTCTCTCTCTCTCTCTCTCTCTCTCTCAGGTACTCCCAGACACACTCAAACACACTCGTTTTTGAAGAGACATGAATCACAGCACTCCAGCAGTCCCAAGGGTCCTCTGGAAGAACCCCAAATATCAGCAATGTATCTTTCAGAAGTGCAATATATTCTATGTTGAGCTGATACTGAATCCATGTGACAGGTTATAGGGCTTTGTGAATGTTCACAAGGCCCCAATAGGGTACCAGCTGGCCCTCATCCTCTCTGTGTGTCTGGCCATTGTTTCTCGGATAGCACCGATCAAGTATGGATACATTGACACATTTTCTTCTACAGCGTGTGTGTGTGTCTGTCACTACATAATTTGAAATGTCTTGCCTCAGTGATTTCACATCATAAAGCCGTGAGAGCCAGTCTTATTCTCTACTTTATGAGGTGCTATGATTCAATCTGTATGAACGCTAATCAGGTTTAGACTGATGTAATCTCTGCTAGGGTTTCTCCTGACTGTATGCAGCTTGCCGCTTCCCCTCGATAACATTTGATGTGGTGTCCTTAAAGTGTGTGTGTATGTGTATTCCAGCCTCATTTTCTAAAGCTGGGAAGGGGAACCATTTTACTGCGACACAGCCCAGGGGGTTTAATGCGTCCTGTGAGGCGCGTAGAAACACTCGCATTTTAACACCTTCGGAAAAACTGCTGTGACATGTCTTAACTTCAGCTGCAAATGTGGGAGTTTCGGTCGGCATGTTTTTTGTATTTTCACCGTGGATAAGAGATGTGATGTCCTTGGCTGGCATCTCTTTCGCCTTTTAAATCTTGGTCCTTTCTCCACATAGATGAGGATTATGTATTGAATAGCATGGGAAAGACACAAGACCGCGTGTGAGTCCAACTCATTAAGTGGTGCAGGACAATGGGGAAGAGAAACATGGTCATGTGATTTTAGAGGATTAGAGGAGAATCTTTCCCCATTGAAAAATGTACATCATGTCAATAAGGCAGCCTTATAGCCAGTCCTATAGCCAACCCTATAGCCAGCCCTAAAGCCAGCCCTATAGCCAGTCAGCCCTATAGCCAACCCTATAGCCAGTCAGCCCTATAGCCAGCCCTATAGCCAGCCCTATAGCCAGCCCTATAGCCAACCCTAAAGCCAGCCCAATAGCCAGCCTTATAGCCAGCCCTATAGCCAGCCCTATAGCCAGTCAGCCCTATAGCCAGCCCTAAAGCCAGCCCTATAGCCAGTCAGCCCTAAAGCCAGCCCTATAGCCAGTCAGCCCTATAGCCAACCCTATAGCCAGCCCTATAGCCAGCCCTATAGCCAGCCCTATAGCCAACCCTATAGCCAGCCCTAAAGCCAGCCCTATAGCCAGCCCTATAGCCAGCCCTATAGCTAGCCCTATAGCCAACCATATAGCCAGCCCTATAGCCAGCCCAATAGCCAGCCCTATAGCCAGCCCTATAGCCAGCCCTAGAGCCAGCCCTATAGCCAGCCCTATAGCCTGCCAGCCCTATAGCCAGCCAGCCCTATAGCCAGCACTATAGCCAGCCAGCCCTATAGCCAGCCCTATAGCCAGCCAGCCGTATAGCCAGCACTATGGCCAGCCCTATAGCCAGCCCTATAGCCAGCCCTATGGCCAGCCCTATTGCCAGCCCTAGCCAGCCTTATAGACAGCCCTAGCCAGCCCTATAGCCAGCCCTAAAGCCAGCCCTATAGGCAGCCCTATAGCCAGCCAGCCCTATAGCCAGCCCTATAGCCAGCACTATAGCCAGCCCTAGCCAGCTCACCGAGGCCACTCACCCCTCAACCCCTCTCTTGGTGTCCATCTCTGCAATGCATTAGTGTCTCGTACAGCTACAGAGGGCTACAGTTCTCAATGGAGGTTAGGAAACGGAATATGAGACTACTATGATGTGCTAGTATCTCAGCCTAGAGTACTGCAGAGAGATTGGTGTTGGTTATATAAGAGACTAGCTGCCTGCTGTGTCTGTGCTGCGTGGAGGATTGAGCTAGGCGGCAGTTGTTACAGGAGGGGATCGCAGTTCCAGAGCGACCCACTAGGTGTCACCCTCCGACAACCTCAGGCACCTCCTCACTCACAGTCTGGACTAATCAGTATCCTATCGGTGTCACCTGTGTCTACCTGTTCACCTGTGTATTAATGCCCTCACTTCCCTGTGATCCCTTGCTCAGTTTTCTCTGTTAGTTTCTCTATGTCCAGCAGTACTACTCAGTGCCTGATCGGAGACCTACAGTGAGGGAAAAAAGTATTTGATCCCCTGCTGATTTTGTACGTTTGCCCACTGTCAATTATCAGTCTATCATTTTAATGGTATGTTTATTTGAACAGTGAGAGACAGAATAACAACAACAAAATCCAGAAAGACGCATGTCAAAAATTTTATGAATTGATTTGCATTTTAATGAGGAAAATAAGTATTTGACCCTCTCTCAATCAGAAAGATTTCTGGCTCCCAGGTGTCTTTTATACAGGTAACGAGCTGAGATTAGGCGCACACTCTTAAAGGGAGTGCTCCTAATCTCAACTTGTTACCTGTATAAAAGACACCTGTCCACAGAAGCAATCAATCAATCAGATTCCAAACTCTCCACCATGGCCAAGACCAAAGTGCTCTCCAAGGATGTCAGGGACAAGATTGTAGACCTACACAAGGCTGGAATGGGCTACAAGACCATCGCCAAGCAGCTTGGTGAGAAGGTGACAACAGTTGGTGTGATTATTCGCAAATGGAAGAAACACAAAAGGACTGTCAATCTCCCTCGGCCTGGGGCTCCATGCAAAATCTCACCTTGTGTTGAGTTGCAATGATCATGAGAACGGTGAGGAATCAGCACAGAACTACACGGGAGGATCTTGTCAATGATCTCAAGGCAGCTGGGACCATAGTCACCAAGAAAACAATTGGTAACACACTACGCCGTGAAGGACTGAAATCCTGCAGCGCCCGCAAGGTCCCCCTGTTCAAGAAAGCACATATACAGGGCTGTCTGAAGTTTGCCAATTAACCTCTGAATGATTCAGAGGAGAACTGGGTGAAAGTGTTGTGGTCAGATGAGACCAAAATCGAGCTCTTTGGCATCAACTCAACTCGCCGTGTTTGGAGGAGGAGGAATGCTGCCTATGACCCCAAGAACACCATCCCCACGTCAAACATGGAGGTGGAAACATTATGCTTTGGTGGTGTTTTTCTGCTAAGGGGACAGGACAACTTCACCGCATCAAAGGGACGATAGACGGGCCATGTACCGTCAAATCTTGGGTGAGAACCTCCTTCCCTCAGCCAGGGCATTGAAAATGGGTCGTGGATGGGTATTCCAGCATGACAATGACCCAAAACACACGGCCAAGGCAACAAAGGAGTGGCTCAAGAAGAAGCACATTAAGGTCCTGGAGTGGCCTAGCCAGTCTCCAGACCTTAATCCCATAGAAAATCTGTGGAGGGAGCTGAAGGTTCGAGTTGCCAAACGTCAGCCTCAAAACCTTAATGACTTGGAGAAGATCTGCAAAGAGGAGTGGAACAAAATCCCTCCTGAGATGTGTGCAAACCTGGTGGCCAACTACAAGAAACATCTGACCTCTGTGATTGCCAACAAGGGTTTTGCCACCAAGTACTAAGTCATGTTTTGCAGAGGGGTCAAATACTTATTTTCCTCATTAAAATGCAAATCAATTCATAAAATTTTTGACATGCGTCTTTCTGGATTTTTTTGTTGTTATTCTGTCTCTCACTGTTCAAATAAACCTACCATTAAAATTATAGACTGACCATGTCTTTGTCAGTGGGCAAACGTACAAAATCAGCAGGGGATCAAATACTTTTTTCCCTCACTGTATGTACAGGTACTTGAGAAGTGTTCTCCCTGTTTCGTTATTTGTGTGTACATGTATGTATAGTGTATATGTTATTGTGTGTTTGTATGCATGTGTCTATGTTTGTGTTGCTTCACAGTCCCGGCTGTTCCATAAGGTGTATTTTTATTTGTTTTTTAAATCTAATTTTACTGCTAGCGTGAGTTACTTGATGTGGAATAGAGTTCCATGTAGTCATGGCTCTATGTTGTACTGTATGCCTCCCATAGTCTGTTCTTGACTTGGGGACTGTGAAGAGATCTCTGGTGGCATGTCTTGTGGGGTATGCATGGTTGATCCGAGCTGTGGGCCAGTAGTTCAAACAGACAGCTCGGTTCATTCAACATGTCAATACCTCTCACAAATACAAGTAGTGATGAAGTCAATCTCTCCTCCAGTTTGAGCCAGGAGAGATTGACATGCTATTAATGTTAGCTCTCTGTGTACATCCAAGGGCCAGCTGCGCTGCCCTGTTCTGAGCCAATTCCAGTTTTCCTAAGTCCCTCTTTGTGGCACCTGACCACACGACTGAACAGTAGTCCAGGTGCGACAAAACTAGGGCCTGTAGGACCTGCCTTGTTGACAGTGCTGTTAAGAATACAGAGCAGCGCTTTATTATAGACAGACTTCTCCCCACCCTAGCTACTGTTGTATCATTATGTTTTGACCAGGACAGTTTACAATCCAGGGTTACTCCAAGCAATTTAGTCTCCTCAACTTGCTCAATTTCCACATTATTCATTACAAGATTTAGCTGAGGTTTAGGGCATACATAGACCCACTGGCTTTACTCAAAGCCAGTGGCATGTCGTTAGTAAAGATTGAAAAAAGTAAGGGGCCTAGACAGCTGCCCTGGGGATTTCCAATTTAGTTGGAGAGGCTTCCATTAAAGAACTCCCTCTGTGTTCTGTTAGACAGGTAACTCTTTATCCACTATATAGCAGGGTGTAAAGCCATAACACATACGTTTTTCCAACAGCTGACTATGATCGATAATGTCAAAAGCCACACTGAAGTCTAACAAAACAGCCCCCACAATCTTTTTATGATCAATTTCTCTCAGCTAATCATCAGTCATTTGTGTAAGTGCTGTGCTTGTTGAATGTCCTTCCATGCTGAAAGTCTTTTGTCAATTTGTTTACTGTGAAATAGCATTTTATCTGGTCAAACACCATTTTTTCCACAAGTTTACTAAGGGTCGGTAACAGGCTGATTGGTTGGCTATTTGAGCCAATTAAGGGGGCTTTACTATTCTTAGGTAGGGGAATAACTTTTGCTTCCCTCCAAGCCTGAGGGCACACACTTTCTAGTAGGCTTAAATTGAAGATATGGCAAATAGGAGTGGCAATATCGTCCGCTATTATCCACAGTAATTTTCCCAGTGGCTTGTCATTGTTGATAGACAATAATACTTTTTTCACCTCTTCCACATTTACTTTACGGAATTCAAAATTACAATGCTTGCCTTTCATAATTTGGTCAGATACACTTGGATGTGTTGCTGGCATGTAATGCCTAAGTTTGCTAATCTTGCCAATGAAAAAATCATTAAAGTAGTTGGTCAATATCAGTGGGTTTTGTGATGAATGAGCCATCTGATTCAATGAATGATGGAGCAGAGTTTGCCTTTTTGCCCAACATTTCATTTAAGGTGCTCCAAAGCTTTTTACTATCATTCTTTGTCATTTATCTTTGTTTCATAGTGTAGTTTCTTCTTCTTTTTATTCAGTTTAGTCACATGATTTCTCAATTTGCAGTACGTTTGCCAATCGGTTGTACAGCCATACGTATTTGCCATCTCTTTTGCCTCATCCCTCTCAACCATATAATTTTTGAAATCCTCATCAATCCAGAGGGATTTAACCATTTTTTACAGTCATTTTCGTAATGGGTGCATGCTTATTAGTAACTGGGATAAGCAATTTCATAAATGTGTCAAGTGCAGCGTCTTGTTGCTCGTCATTACACGCCACAGACCAACAAATATTCTTCACATCAACAACATAGGAATCACCACAGAACTTCTTGTATGACCTCTTATACACAATATTAGGCCCAGCCTTTGGAACTTTGGTTTTCCTAGATATGGCTACTATATTGTGATCACTACATCCGATGGATTTGGATACTGCTTTCAAACAAATTTCTGCAGCATTAGTAAATATATGATCAATACATGTTGATGATTTCATTCCTGTACTGTTTTTAACTACCCTGGTAGGTTGATTGATAACCTGAACCAGGTTGCAGGCACTAGTTACAGTTTGAAGCTTTCTCTTGAGTGGGCAGCCTGATGAAACCCAGTCAATATTTTAATCACCCAGAAAGTATACCTCTCTATTTATATCGCTTATATTTTCAAGCATTTCACACATGTTATCCAGATACTGACTGTTAGCACTTGGTGGTCTATAGCAGCTTCCCACCAGAATGGGCTTTAGGTGAGGCAGGTGAACCTGTAGCCATATTACTTCAACAGTATTTAACATGAGATCCTCTCTAAGCTTTACAGGAATGTGGTTCTGAATATAGACGGCAACACCGCCCCCATTGGCATTTCTGTATTTTCTGTAAATGTTATAACCTTGTATTGCTACCACTGTATCATCAAAGGTATTATCTAAGTGAGTTTCAGAGATGGTCAGAATATGAATGTCTGTTACTAGCAAATTATTGATTTCATGAACCTTGTTTCTTAAGCTACGTATGGTAACGTGGGCTATTTTTAACACTTTTCTGGGATGCTTGATTATTTTTCTTGCTTTACTGGGAAGCTTAGCAGAGGTAGAAATGCTAATTAATCTAGTTATGTTTTATTAGTGCAGGGTGAGCTGCACACGGACTTCCTACTGGGGCACACCACCTCAGGGCTAACAGTATTACTCTGGTTCATAGGCATATGATTACTGCATACAATAGCTGTAGGATCAGCAGAGGTATTCCGGGCAGTAAGAGGGACATAAATTAGGTACAGATATATGCCTCATCATCAAACTCCCTATCACAATCGCCGGAATGATCCGGCCTCTGCCGTGTCTCGAAGCAGATTGCATGGCCAAAGTCCACAGAACTCACCTGAGAAGAGGGCTGCTGAGACGGCGGCTGCGTGCAGGCCACAACCACCAAAGGGACAGAGCTCTGATCCAGAGAGCATGGCCCAGCGGACGGGGGCCGCGGTGGTCCAGGCTGTGCCCAGGCAGTTGATTGACTAGGACAGGGAGAGGTAGCTGGAGCGTTATCCACAGCCATGGAGGGAACACCCAAGCCCCCGACAGAGGACAGCTAGTACAGGGGCTCAAAGCGATTTGTGTGTGTGTGTGTGTATGCTTGTGCGTATACTTGTGTGAATGTGATTCAGCTCACACCCGAGCGAGAGCTGGTGTTGTGAACACACAACCTGGGCACTGTTCCTCAAATCAGCCAAACATTACAACACAACAGCTGAGCTGAATTTCACCCCTCAAAGAAAACCTCCCAACGTGCAATACTCTGCGCTCAGATTGTCAAAAACTCCAACAAACGCTCAATTTTTACTCTACTCTGCCACAATGTATCAAATATTTTAAAGTTTTCATTTGACAGGTTTTTATCATGACGGTTTTTTATCAGTCAGATGGTTCTCTGTGTCTAAGCCTTTGTGTGTTTTTATCTGGACTCTTCCCTGACAGAAGGAAAGTGAAACTGATTTAAAGGTTCTGGAGGTTTTGCTTCTGTATCTTCTCCCTGTGGACCTGTCCTCTGTCCCTACCTCCCTACCCACAAGGCCACAGGGGATTCATCTCATGCTGACACATTCTCATCTGTACCATGGGGCTGACAGTAGCACTACAGTAGCACCACAGTAGCCCCGCAGTAGAACCACCTGTCAAGGAGATGGATGTCTGTGTGTTTGTGGTGGTACTCTGTGTGTGTGTGTGTGCTATTAGTTTTACTATCCTTGTGGGGACCAGAAATCTTCACAAGGATAGGAAAACAAGGAACATTCTGAAAAGTAGGGACATTTCGCCAGTCCCCACAAGGAAAAAGGCTATTTTAGGCTTAAGGTTAGGATTAGAATTCGGTTTAGGGTTAGGAGTTAGGGTTAAGGTTAAAGGTTCCTATCTGGATGGATTCTGTTCTCTCTCTCTCTCTCTCTCTCTCTCTCTCTCTCTCTCTCTCTCTCTCTCTCTCTCTCTCTCTCTCTCTCTCTCTCTCTCTCTCTCTCGCTCTCTCGTGTGTGTGTATATATATATATATATATATATTCTATAAATACTATAACTCAGTCAGGTTTCCCTGGTGAAGAGTCTGTGGACAGGCAGCCTGCTGGCTTGGAGACATTGTCAGAACAGTATGAAAGGGTATAATTGGCTGAGAAAATCTTTCGATACTTTTTACAGGAAGTCATTGGCAAGAAGTGGTCTTAAATGCAATACATTAACTTTATTGGCGCCTTGTAATAATAAGAATAATATGCCATTTAGCAGACGCTTTTATCCAAAGCGACTTACAGTCATGTGTGCATACATTTTTACGTATGGGTGGTCCCGGGGATCGAACCCACTACCCCGGCGTTACAAGCGCCATGCTCTACCAATTGAGCTACAGAGGACCACTTGTCTTTTGAAATATTAAATATACATTTTGATTACTTACTTTGAGAGGTTTTTTAAAACACATCAGTATTTGCTATGAGTTGCTCTGAATCTTCACTGCGCTGCGTAGACCATGATTGCCTAAGCCCAAAGTGATGTCCCTAGTGGGGTGCAGACATTTGGCTGTGGGACGTCTATAGTGCTGATAGCAGGCAGTGATGAGTTATGTAGATGTCTTTGGTAGAGTACCCAGCTCATTGCATTAGAGTGGTTGGCAGCTTGCTGCCAGCAAGCCAGACAGTCACCCAGCCAGCTAGCTAGCGGTCGGTCCCTTGTGCCAGGATGCTTTAGGAGTGTGGAACTCCTGTTCCTGCTAAACAATCTGCCCTCACAAATGAAGAGACATGATGCTAACCAACGCTACTGCCATCTCGCTATCACTCAATTCATTTAAATTCAATTCAAAAGGCTTTATTGGTATGGGAAACATATGTTTACATTGCCAAAGCAAGTGAAATTGATGAACAAAACTTAAATAAACAATCAAAAATGAATAGTACACATTACACTCACAAAAGTTTCAAAGGAATAGAGACATTTCAAATGTCATATTATGGCTATGTACAGTGTTATAACGTTTCTCTGATTCATTCCCTCTTTCTATCTCACAAACATCACTTTTTGCATGGTGAACTTTTGTTTTGAGAGCTAACATGTATCTTAGTTCTGTGGAGCTAGTCATAGCCTCCTTCCTTAGCTAACAGCCCTGTTGTGCTATGGCTGGGGCTAATATTAGTATACTCAATGTACACATTGTTTTGAACATCAGTACCAGATTTACCAATAAATAGTGGATTAGTACAGCTGGACAACAGCACATTTTTCTGCTAGGAGATTAGCGGTACAAATGCAGAAAACTCTTTAAAGGCCTGGTGGTGCTTCTGGCAGAGATAAATAAAAGAGAATAGGGTTTAAGGTGAAGAGAGGGTGATCATTATTGTTCTCTGGTCCTAGACCATGGCCTTGAAGGGCCACGTGGGCCTGGGCCTGACCTGGGTACAACATGAGCTCAATTCAATATCTAGCACAGCGTACTAAGATATGTGTCTCTATTCAAATCAAATCAAATCAAATTGTATTGGTCACATACACATGAACTCAGCAAAAAAAGAAACGTCTCTTTTTCAGGACCCTGTCTTTCAAAGATAATTCGTAAAAATCAAAATAACTTCATAGATCTTCATTGTTAAGGGTTTAAACACTTTTTCCCATGCTTGTTCAATGAACCATAAACAATTAATGAACATGCACCTGTGGAACGGTCGTTAAGACACTAACAGCTTACAGACAGTAGGCAATTAAGGTCACAGTTATGAAAACTTAGGACACTAAAGAGGCCTTTCTACTGACTCTGAAAAACACCAAAAGAAAGATGCCCAGGGTCCCTGCTCATCTGCGTGAACGTGCCTTAGGCATGCTGCAAGGAGGCATGAGGACTGCAGATGTGGCCAGGGCAATAAATTGCAATGTCCGTACTGTGAGACGCCTAAGACAGCGCTACAGGGAGACAGGACAGACAGCTGATCGTCCTCGCAGTGGCAGACCACGTGTAACAACACCTGCACAGGATCGGTACATCCAAACATCACACCTGCGGGACAGGTACAGGATGGCAACAACAACTGCCCGAGTTACACCAGGAATGCACAATCCCTCCATCAGTGCTCAGACTGTCTGCAATAGGCTGAGAGAGGCTGGACTGAGGGTTTGTAGGCCTGCTGTAGGCAGGTCCTCACCAGACATCACCGGCAACAACGTCGCCTATGGGCACAAACCCACCGTCGCTGGACCAGACAGGACTGGCAAAAAGTGCTCTTCACTGACGAGTTGCGGTTTTGTGTCACCGGGGGTGATGGTCGGATTCTCGTTTCTGCCATGGCCAGCGAAGAGCCCGGATCTCAATCCCATTGAGCACTTCTGGGACCTGTTGGATCGGAGGGTGAGGGCTAGGGCCATTCCCCCCAGAAATGTCCGGGAACTTGCAGGTGCCTTGGTGGAAGAGTGGGGTAACATCTCACAGCAAGAACTGGCAAATCTGGTGCAGTCCATGAGGAGGAGATGCACTGCAGTACTTAATGCAACTGGTGGCCACACCAGATACTGACTGTTAATTTTGATTTTGACCCCCCCTTTGTTCAGGGACACATTATTCAATTTCTGTTAGTCACATGTCTGTGAAACTTGTTCAGTTTATGTCTCAGTTGTTGAATCTTGTTATGTTCATACAAATATTTGTTTTGTTAAGTTTGCTGAAAATAAATGCAGTTGACAGTGAGAGGACATTTCTTTTTTTGCTGAGTTTATTTAGCAGATGTTATTGCGGGTGTAGCGAAATGCTTGTGTTCCTAGCTCCAACAGTGCAGTAGTATCTAACAATTCACAACAATACACACAAATCTGGCTATAAGGCTGGCTAGGGTTGGCTATAGGGCAGGCTATAGGGTTGGCTATAGGGCTGGCTAAAAGGCTGGCTATAGGGCTGGCTGGCTATAGGGCTGGCTATAAGGCTGGCTATAAGGCTGGCATATGGCTGGCTATAGGGCTGGCTATAGGGCTGGCTATAGGGCTGGCTATAGGGTTGGCTATAAGGCTGGCTATAGGGCTGGCTAGGGCCGGCTATAGGGCTGGCTATAAGGCTGGCTATAGGGCTGGCTATAGGGCTGGCTATAGGGTTGGCTATAAGGCTGGCTATAGGGCTGGCTATAGGGCTGGCTAGGGCTGGCTATAAGGCTGGCTATAGGGTTGGCTATAAGGCTGGCTATAGGGCTGGCCATAAGGCTGGCTATAAGGTTGGCTATAAGGCTGGCTATAGGGCTGGCTATAGGGCTGGCCATAAGGCTGGCTATAGGGCTGGCCATAAGGCTGGCTATAGGGCTGGCTATAGGGCTGGCTATAGGGCTGGCTATAGTACTGGCTTAATTGATAGCATTTCTCTGATGTGTGAAAGTAAAGTAAGGGATGGCCTTCCCTCAGTGGTACATTGCATGTCCTTCTATCTGTAAGAGTAGGGTGGTCAATCCACATCTTAGAGTTTAAAGCTAGAATTCTCAATAGAAACAATAACAAAGTGTCACCTCGCCTCAGTTTTGGTTAAAAGCTGAGGGATTGACCTGGAGAAATGTAACCACTCTCAAATTTATAGACAGACCTTTGGATGCAAGGCCAGACAATCCATGATATCAACATTTCAGTTTTAACCATGTATTGAGGCTATACAGTGTTTGTTTCCGTTTACATTGTTTACAAACATTGGAGCAATCTTATATTTTTGTCACGATCGTTATGAGAAGCGGACCAAGGCGCAGCGTGATAGGCGTACATACTTTATTTAAGTGTACACAACACGAACAAAAACAACAAAACGATACGTGAAGTCCTAGGTAATACAACAAACCATACGGAACAAGATCCCACAATAAACGAGTGAACACAGGCTGCCTAAGTATGGTCCCCAATCAGAGACAACGAGCTACAGCTGTCTCTGATTGGGAACCACCCTGGCCAACATAGAAATAAACGATCTAGAACAGAACCCATAGAAAACTAAACATAACAAGTCCACACCCTGGCTCAACATTTAAGAGTCCCCAGAGCCAGGGCGTGACAGTACCCCCCCCCCCCCCCCCCCCCAAAGGCGCGGACAGCGACCGCACCAACCAAACACAACAGGGGAGGGGCCGGGTGGGCATTCCGCCTCGGAGGCGGATCCGGCTCCGGGCGTGACCACCACTCTCCTTCTACCCCCCCGTAGCGCCCCTGGTCTAGTCTGGCCCCGCTGGCCGGAGCTGGACTGGACACCGGTGGAGCGGATTGCTCTGGCTCCGGAGTGGAGCAGCTGACCGGTGCCGGACCAGGCACCGGTGGAACAGGCACGGACCGTGCCGGACTGACGACGCGCACCACTGGCTTGGTGCGGGGAGCAGGAACGGGCCGGACCGGGCTGACGACGCGCACCACTGGCTTGGTGCGGGGAGCAGGAACGGGCCGGACCGGGCTGACGACGCGCACCAACTGGCTTGGTGCGAGGGGCAGGAACGGGCAGGACCGGGCTGACGACGTGCACCATTGGCTTGGTGCGGGGAGCAGGAACAGGCCGGATCGGGCTGGCAACGCGCACCACTGGCTTGGTGCGGGGAGCAGGAACAGGCCGGACCGGGCTGGCGACGCGCACCACAGGCTTGGTGCGAGGGACAGGAACAGGCCGGACCGGGCTGGCGACGCGCACCACAGGCTTGGTGCGAGGGACAGGAACAGGCCGGACCGGCTGGCGACGCGCACCACAGGCTTGGTGCGAGGGACAGGAACAGGCCGGACCGGGCTGGCGACGCGCACCACAGCCTTGGTGCGGGGAGCAGGAACAGGCCGGACCGGGCTGGCGACGCGCACCACAGGCTTGGTGCGGGGAGCAGGAACAGGCCGGACCGGGCTGGCGACGCGCACCACAGGATTGGTGCGAGGGACAGGAACAGGCCGGACCGGGCTGGCGACGCGCACCACAGGCTTGGTGCGAGGGACAGGAACAGGCTGGGCTGGACTGTGGAGACGGACTGGAGGTCTGGAGCGGAGAGCTGACACAACCCGTCCTGGCTGAATGCCTATTTCCACACAATCTGTGTGAGGCATCAGCACAGGACGTACAGGGCTGTGCACTCGTACTGGCACTACAGCACGTGGCATTGGCGCAGGATATCCGGGACCGAGGAGGGGTACTGGAGGCCACGAGCGTTGAGCCGGCTCACTCCGTCCTGGCTGCATGCCCACCTTAGCACGACACGTGCGTGGTGCTAGCACAGGACGTACAGGACTGTGCCGGAACACTCGAAGCACAGTACGTGGCTCCGCATAACCCGGAACCTGCCCAGTCTCACGCTGCCTAGCCTGAGTACGGGGAGTTGGCTCTGCTCTACCTCTAGGCTCCGCCAACCACCCTTCCAGCCCCCCAAACCTGGTGGCCTCCTCTCCTAGTCCGCGGATTCGTCCTGTAGCTGCCTCCAGCAGCCCCGTCGTCCACGCCGTGTGCCCCCCCAAAAAAATTACTTGGGGTTGCCTCTCGCGTGTCCGTCGTCGGCCCGGTTGGCGCCGTTTCTCCTCTCCTGCCTGGGCATTTACTTTTGCCCATGGCCCTCTGCCCGCGAATATGTCCTCCCAAGACCACCATTCGCCCACCTGGGACATCGCCAACTTCTCCTCCTGGGCACGCTGCTTGGTCCTCTGGTGGTGGGATCTTCTGTCACGATCGTTATGAGAAGCGGATCAAGGCGCAGCGTGATAGGCGTACATACTTTATTTAAGTGTACACAACACGAACAAAAACAACAAAACGATACGTGAAGTCCTAGGTAATACAACAAACCATACGGAACAAGATCCCACAATAAACGAGTGAACACAGGCTGCCTAAGTATTGTCCCCAATCAGAGACAACGAGCTACAGCTGTCTCTGATTGGGAACCACCCTGGCCAACAAAGAAATAAACGATCTAGAACAGAACCCATAGAAAACTAAAGATAACAAGTCCACACCCTGGCTCAACATTTAAGAGTCCCCAGAGCCAGGGCGTGACAATTTTGGGTTCTGATGGAGCGCGACAGTTAAACTAAGCTCATGTGGCATTAATGGGTATATGTCATTCATTTAAAAGTCCAAACAATTCTAGCTTTAATGGGAGCGGCTGATTTCTCAGTAATTGTTTGTCATTTGCCACGCTGTAAAGGTCACTGGTGAGATTCTCAAATGTTGTTGTGTTTAATGTTCAGTGAAAGAGGAAAGGGAGATGCACTGTGGAATTCTTAAATAGGGCAAACACACATAAGCACAAGTCTTTTCAGACAGACACACACATGTTGATCCGCACGCTGTAAATGCACGTAAATGCTCTCACTTCAGCTGACACACTCCAATGGACACAAACACACACACACAGACACACAGACACACGGAGCATTGTCGTCAGTTAGCCAGCCACTCTCTAATGACCGCAGGGTGTCAATTATTCCAATCATCAATCACAGCATGAATAATAAATGCATTTGTCTGCTTCCTGCGACTTGTTGGGAAAACAGGTTCAAAGTTGTTCAGGTTGTCCTGAATTTGAATTTAGAGCAACCTGGAGGCATTCTGGAGGACAGAGTCCTCAGATACAACAGTAAAGAATTGATAAGCCCCTTAGGATGTGTTCCCCTGTCCCAACAACACCTTGATTGTTGTATATTGTTTTATATCAAAGTCGTATCAAACATTCATGTCAAACTTTTATGTGTGTGTGCGTGTCTGCGTGTGTGTGTGTACGTGAGTGTGTGAGAGAGAGAGACCTCCACCTTGTCCCTGGGGGCAATAGTGCTGTTTAACTTTAAGTTAAAACAGAACATTAACAATGAGAAGCATTATAGTTCCCTCTGTGGCCAAAACTGTTTCTAAATCAAAGAGAGAGAGAAAAAGACCACGAGAGAGAGCGAGAGAGAGAGATAGCTAGACAGTGAAAGACCATGAGAGAAAGAGATAGAGAGAGAGATAGAGGGTCTAGCTGAGCATCTCATACTCATCTCCACTCTCCTCTCCTGTCCATATGGCATTTACACGGAGACAGGCAGGCAGTGAGGCAGGCAGGCAGACAGGCAGTGAGACAGGCAGGCAAGCAGGTGGTGAGACGGACAGGCAGACAGGCAGGCAGAAAGACAGGCAGGCAGTGAGGCAGCCAGGCAGGTAGGCAGGCAGTGAGGCAGGCAAGCAGGAAGACAGGTAGGCAGTGGGGCAGGCAGGGAGACAGGCATGCAGTGAGGCAGGCAGGCAGGCAGACAGGCAGTGAGACAGGCAGGCAAGCAGGTGGTGAGACGGACAGGCAGACAGGCAGGCAGAAAGACAGGCAGGCAGTGAGGCAGCCAGGCAGGTAGGCAGGCAGTGAGGCAGGCAAGCAGGAAGACAGGCAGGCAGTGGGGCAGGCAGGAAGACAGGCATGCAGTGAGGCAGGCAGGCAGTGAGACAGGCAGGAAGACAGGCAGGCAGTGAGGCAAGCAGGAAGACAGGCAGGCAGTGAGGCAGGCAGGAAGACAGGCAGGCAGTGAGGCAGGCAGGCAGTGAGGCAGGCAGGAAGACAGGCAGGCAGTGAGGCAGGCAGGCAGTGAGGCAGGCAGGAAGACAGGCAGGCAGTGAGGCAGGCAGTGAGGCAGGCAGGCAGGCAGTGAGGCAGGCAGGAAGACAGGCAGGCGGTGAGGCAGGCAGTGAGGCAGGCAGGAAGACAGGCAGGCAGTGAGATAGGCAGGAAGACAGGCAGGCAGTGAGGCAGGCAGGAAGACAGGCAGGCAGTGAGGCAGGCAGCGAGGCAGGCAGGCAGTGGACAGGCAGGCAGTGAGACAGGCAGTGAGGCAGGCAGGCAGTGAGGCAGGCAGGCAGTGAGACAGGCAGGCAGTGAGATAGGCAGTGAGGCAGGCAGGCAGAGCTACAGATAGAAGCAGCAGCCACTCTGAAACGGCACCACAACTGGCTGATCAAACCGCATCATTTATGAAGCAGCACTGCAGAGAGAAAGAGGGAGGGATGGTACAGAGAGGAATGTTTGGGGGGAGCAGATAGTGAGACAGAGATAGGAAGAGAAGGGATGTGGTTGGAGTGAGGAAAGAAGGAGAGAGAATTAGGATGATGAATAGGAGAGAAAATATAGGCAGATGAGGGATGAGAGGAGAGAGAGAGAGAGAGAGAGAGGGAGTTGAGCGAGAGAGAGAGAGAGAGAGAGAGAGAGAGAGAGAGAGAGAGGGAGTTGAGCGAGAGAGAGAGAGAGAGAGAGAGAGAGAGAGAGAGAGAGAGAGAGAGAGAGAGAGAGAGAGAGAGAGAGAGTTGAGAGAGGGGGGGCAGGGTTGTGGCCTCAATACTGCAAACACTACTGCAAACACTACTGCTGAAATTAGGTAGTTCAAATAGTGTATATACAGTGGGGAGAACAAGTATTTGATACACTGCCGATTTTGCAGGTTTTCCTACTTACAAAGCATGTAGAGGTCTGTAATTTTTATCATAGGTACACTTCAACTGTGAGAGACGGAATCTAAAACAAAAATCTAGAAAATTGATTTGTATGATTTTTAAGTAATTAATTTGCATTTTATTGCATGACATAAGTATTTGATACATCAGAAAAGCAGAACTTAATATTTGGTACAGAAACCTTTGTTTGCAATTACAGTGATCATACGTTTCCTGTAGGTCTTGACCAGGTTTGCACACACTGCAGCAGGGATTTTGGCCCACTCCTCCATACAGACCTTCTCCAGATCCTTCAGGTTTCGGGGCTGTCGCTGGGAAGTACGGACATTCAGCTCCCTCCAAAGATTTTCTATTGAGTTTAGGTCTGGAGACTCGCTAGGCCACTCCAGGACCTTGAGATGCTTCTTACGGAGCCATTCCTTAGTTGCCCTGGCTGTGTGTTTCAGGTCAATGTCATGCTGGAAGACCCAGCCACGACCCATCTTCAATGCTCTTACTGAGGGACGGAGGTTGTTGGCCAAGATCTCGCAATATATGGCCCCATCCATCCTTCCCTCAATACGGTGCAGTCGTCCTGTCCCCTTTGCAGAAAAGCATCCCCAAAGAATAATGTTTCCACCTCCATGCTTCATGGTTGGGATGGTGTTCTTGGGGTTGTACTCATCCTTCTTCTTCCTCCAAACACGGCGAGTGGAGTTTAGACCAAAAAGCTATATTTTTGTCTCATCAGACCACATGACCTTCTCGCATTCCTCCTCTGGATCATCCAGATGGTCATTGGCAAACTTCAGACAGGCCTGGACATGCGCTGTCTTGAGCAGGGGGACCTTGCGTGCGCTGCAGGATTTTAATCCATGACGGCGTAGTGTGTTACTAATGGTTTTCTTTGAGACTGTGGTCCCAGCTCTCTTCAGGTCATTGCCCAGGTCCTGCCGTGTAGTTCTGGGCTGATCCCTCTACTTCCTCATGATCATTGATGCCCCACGAGGTGAGATCTTGCATGGAGCCCCAGACCGAGGGTGATTGACCGTCATCTTGAACTTCTTCCATTTTCTAATAATTGCGCCAACAGTTGTTGCCTTCTCACCAAGCTGCTTGCCTATTATCATGTAGCCCATCCCAGCCTTGTGCAGGTCTACAATTTTATCCCTGATGTCCTTACACAGCTCTCTGGTCTTGGCCATTGTGGAGAGGTTGGAGTCTGTTTGATTGAGTGTGTGGACAGGTGTCTTTTATACAGGTAACGAGTTCAAACAGGTGCGGTTAATACAGGTAATGAGTGGAGAACAGGAGGGCTTCTTAAAGAAAAACTAACAGGTCTGTGAGAGCCGGAATTCTTACTGGTTGGTAGGTGATCAAATACTTATGTCATGCAATAAAATGCAAATTAATTACTTAAAAATCATACAATGTGATTTTCTGGATTTTTGTTTTAGATTCCGTCTCTCACAGTTGAAGTGTACCTATGATACAAATTACAGACCTCTACATGCTCTGTAAGTAGGAAAACCTGCAAAATCGGCAGTGTATCAAATACTTGTTCTCCCCACTGTATGTGTGTATGTGTATGTGTGTGTGTCTGTCTGTCTGTCAGCCTGCTGGTAGTCTGTAATATCCCACTCACCTCACCCAGCCAAAATCAACCCATTAGAAATCCAGAGTTCATTCTTCGACTGAAAAAAGACCGGCCCCGCCAGCTACACACGCTGTAGATGTGTGTGTGTGTACGTTTGGATGGTCATTACTTACTTGTGGGTTTGTGCAAGTGTGCGTCTGTGACTGTGTGTGCGTGTGTGAGGACATTGCTAGCCTAGGGAGACGACGCTCTATTGAGTGTGTTTCTAATTTAAAAAATAGCCCTAGCGATCCAATAAAAGGTAATGGTGGTGTTGGAGGTGTTGGGGGGAAGGCGTGAACACATTGAATTTGTAATTGCTTAATGTGCAACCATGGAATAATGAGTATTTTCCGATATTAAGCACCCTCGGTTATAATAAAAACACTGGAAGGACTTTAATAATGATAAATAGGGAGACAAATGAAACAGCCATGGATATTATAATTGCGTTAAGGGTAGGAAGGGGACCCGGATAGAAGAAGTTTGTCTCTCTAGTGAATAGACATGGAGATACACAGATACACACTGTACATTAACATGACAAAACATACACACAAATATTTCATTATGAGTTCATGACTTATAAATACAAACACAACCCCCACACGGTTCCCTATGGTGCAATACTCTCTAAAATACATTATTATATGCAGAGCCTAAGTTAGATACACACAAATACTTCCTCACACATAAATAGCCACTCTCAAACTCGCATATACAATACATTTCTCGTATCTCCCTGTTAAAGAGCCCATAGGCATGCTCAGAATGAGCATAGGGCTCAGTGTGTTTACGTCTCTGACAGAAACGAATGTCCTCTACGCATCAGCAGCAGGACTCAGGAATACAATTCATGCCTGGTTCCCTCTGTGGCTACCATATCCTATATAGTCCTGGGAGGGTATGTATTGCATACTACTCCTCTGGCTTGTGAAGACAGCTTTAGTGTTAGATGGATGTGATTGGACTGGTTGTGATATTCTTGCGATGTCTGTTTGTGTGTTGGGGAAATTGTTGTTAATCCAGTCACATGGTGCCTGGTGTGTGTGTGTGTGTGTGTGTGTGTGTGTGTGTGTGTGTGTGTGTGTGTGTGTGAGTGAAGTGGAAGCTTCCAACATGGCTGAAAGGGGGCGTGTTTCATTGAGGACGGAGGCGTTGCCATGGTAATTGAGAGGAAGAACCCTATATCCCATATAGCCCATGCATGTGATACTCCGATAGTGCTTCATTTAAAAGGCTGGAATCATTCTGAAGGGATGAGTACGTGAAGATAATACTGTGTGCTACCTGCTTCACTGCCTCTTGTCTGCTATCCCTGAGACATCAGGGATAAAAAGCAAGTTTAACTTGAAAAAACAGATGAAGAATATCTGGTACCACAGCGGCTCTCCTCTTTCTAAATATCTAATTTCACTGTATATAAGAATATGAATATGTATATATGAATAGTGTGTAAATAGGATGTTTTGTTGTCTCTTGGTGTCTTTCTGTCACGATCACTGACAGATGAAGCGGACCAAGGCGCAGCGTGATAAGCGTACATTCTTTATTAGTAGTACACAACACGAACCAAAACAATAAACAAACGATACGTGAAGTCCTAGGTTACAACACAAACCTTTCGGAACAAGATCCCACAACGTAACATGCCCGCAGGCTGCCTAAGTATGGTTCCCAATCAGAGACAACAAGCTACAGCTGCCTCTGATTGGGAACCACCCTGGCCAACATAGATCTAAACGATCTAGAACACAAACATAGAAAACTAAACAATGAAACCTACACACCCTGGCTCAACATAAAGAGTCCCCTGAGCCAGGGCGTGACACTTTCCAATATATAACAATTTTTTATTTGTATTTAATGTCCTTGTCTGTAACTGTTCTGCACTTTGTCATGTATTTGTACATTTTATGTGGAACCCAGGAAGAGTAGCTGCTGCATGTGCAGTAGCTAACAGGGATCCTAATAAACTCAACTAAACTAACACCAAAGACCAAACAAGGCAGTGACCGCCTAAACAGCATCACATTAAACTGTAATAAGACAGTAAGACATTACAGGAGCAGAGTAGTAGTGAGTGTGGGGATGGAGGGTGTTTTGGGTTTGAGAGAGAGAGAGAGAGAGA
>NW_028161911.1:0-37500 GCF_964263955.1 Coregonus lavaretus
ACCTGTTGCCACAAGAAAAGGGCAACCAGTGAAGAACAAACACCATTGTAAATACAACACATATTTATGTTTATTTATTTTCCCATTTGTACTTTAACTATTTGCACATTGTTACAACACTGTATATAGACATAATATGACATTTGAAATGTCTTTATTCTTTTGAAACTTCTGAGTGTAATGTTTACTGTTAATATTTATTGTTTATTTCACTTTTGTTTACTATCTACTTCACTTGATTTGGCAATGTTAACACACCTTTCCCATGCCAATAAAGCCCTTAAATTGAAATTGAAATTGAAATTGAATTGAGAGAGAGATAGAGAGAGAGGGAGATTATTAGCACTCTCTTGAAGTGGGAGATAGATAGACAGACGGACAAGCACGGCACACACACAGTTGCACCTACACACACACACACACACACACACACACACACACACACACACACACACACACACACACACACACACACACACACACACACATACACACACACACACACACACACAGCAGATTGGTCATAATTGACTATGCAGAGTCAAGATTGATTCATTACCGACTTTAAACGAGCTAATGTAACAAGGACAAACACACACACACACACACAATTCCATGGCTAATATAAAGTGGACTGTCTTTAGTTCAGTCATTTAACCCTCACAAATGTTGGATGGGCGACTGTAAAGTAATTAGCCTGGGTTAGCAAGCCTATGGTTCCATCCCAAAGGGCACCCTACTCCCTCGCTAGTACAATACGTTTGACTATAGTAGACATTAGTTTAACCAAGGCTGGGCCCCAACGGGAATCGGACACATGATCCTGACATCGGAAGCACCCTGTCCTACCAACTGAAACAACCACAGGACTGAGACAACCACAGGACTGAGACAACCACAGGACTGAGACAACCACAGGACTGAGACACAACCACAGGACTGAGACAACCATAGGACTGAGACAAAACCACAGGACTGAGACAACCACAGGACTGAGACAACCACAGGACTGAGACAACCACAGGACTGAGACAACCACAGGACTGAGACAACCACAGGACTGAGACACAACCACAGGACTGAGACACAACCACAGGACTGAGACAACCACAGGACTGAGACAACCACAGGACTGAGACAACCACAGGATTGAGACAAATACAGGACTGAGACAACCACAGGACTGAGACAACCACAGGACTGAGACACAACCACAGGACTGAGACAACCACAGGACTGAGACAACCACAGGACCACATAACGAACAAAATCGTCATCAGAACGTCAGAATCCCACAGTCATTCCTCCGTCCTGAAAGTGAGCTATCTAAACATAGCGTTACCATGCCAACTCTATAACGTAATAATAACTGGTTAAATTCCAGAATGGGTTCTGGTTAGATCATTACCCTGACAACATTGAC
The DNA here is from genome assembly GCF_964263955.1 of Coregonus lavaretus. Lineage (NCBI taxonomy): Eukaryota > Metazoa > Chordata > Actinopteri > Salmoniformes > Salmonidae > Coregonus > Coregonus lavaretus. Next base: position 1,424 of record NW_028161911.1, read on the forward strand.
ATCTAGTGGCCAGTCGTTGTCAGTGCACAACCTCTGGTAAAGAAGAGCGAGCCATGCATGGTATGAGCAGACTTGGTTCCAACCTCTCTGTTCTCCCAACATGGACATCTCCCATGCGTGGTGTGACCAGACTGATATCATTTTTAACTGTTGTGTCACAAAAGTCTAAAAGGAAGTTTTAAAGGAACACTGGTTTTACCAGACAGAAATGTAGATCTAGAATAAGGGGTGGGCAACATCCATCCCGCGAGCCTGATATAGAATTGGCCTGATATAGAGGGACCACAGAAGTAAAAAAAAACATGTGCTTTAGTGCCACCTACTGGACATGAAGAAAATTACTTTTTCTCCCAACATAATGTGATTGATTTTGTGTTGCCAAAATGCACCAAAATCCATAAATATGCAGAGTAGTATTTCATTAGAAATAGTAGATTCATTACCATAACCTTTTCAATGTTGAGTTCAAATTCAAATAAGTTAGGCCAATCAGTGAGCAGACAGACACACACATCAGCACCCTGCACCACTTGTCCATCTGTCTAATCAGGCCTTTATGACCTCACAGAGAGACACATGGAATGGTACCGCATCATAACACACGTTGCCCCTGGATACAGAATGGCTCATGTTCTAGAATGCAGTTACAGAGTCCTGTTCTAAACTGAAAGCTAGGTATAGTGTGCAGTGGGTAACACTAGTGTGGCATGGGCAAGTGAAGCAAGCAACACTTCCAAAAAGGAGAAGATGAGCGAGAGGTTATGGTGGTTTTTTAGGCCAAGATGGAAGTGTAAACAGAGAGGTAAAGGAATATCAATATAGAGAAATATAGAGTTGATTAGAGAAAGAGAAAGGTAATGTTCGAGAAAGAGAGGAAAGATGATAGTATTTTAGAGAGACAGGAAAGATGATAGTAGTTTAGAGAAAGAGAGGAAAGATGATAGTAGTTTAGAGAAAGCAAGATAATGTTAAGAGTTATTCAATGATTATAGTGATGTTGTCATTTCAGCTAACGTGTAGTCAGTTGTTAGTTAGTTAGGTCACTATAGCTATGGCTGAATATAGAGATAATATTGATCATCTTTCCTGTGTAGTCAGTTGTTAGTTAGTTAGGTCACTATAGCTATGGCTGAATATAGAGATAATATTGATCATCTTTCCTGTGTAGTTAGTTAGTTAGTTAGTAAGGTAGTTAGTTAGGTAGTTAGTTAGTTAGGTCACTATAGCTGTGGCTGAATATAGAGATACTATTGATCATCTTTCCTGTGTAGTTAGTTAGTTAGTTAGTTAGGTCACTATAGCTTTGGCTGAATATAGAGATAATATTGATCATCTTTCCTGTGTAGTTAGTTAGTTAGTTAGTTAAGTCACTATAGTTATGGCTGAATATAGAGATAATATTGATCATCTTTCCTGTGTAGTTAGTTAGTTAGTTAGTTAGGTCACTATAGCTATGGCTGAATATAGATATAATATTGATCATCTTTCCTGTGTAGTTAGTTAGTTAGTTAGTTAGGTCACTATAGCTATGGCTGATTATAGAGATAATATTGATCATCTTTCCTGTGTAGTTATTAGTTAGTTAGTTAGTTAGTTAGTTAGTTAGTTAGTTAGTTAGTTAGTTAGTTAGTTAGTTAGTTAGTTAGTTAGGTCACTATAGTTATGGCTGAATACAGAGATAATATTGATCATATTTCCTGTATAGTTAGTTAGTTAGTTAGTTAGTTAGGTCACTATAGCTATGGCTGAATATAGAGATAATATTGATCATCTTTCCTGTGTAGTTAGTTAGTTAGTTAGTTAGTTAGTTAGTTAGTTAGTTAGTTAGTTAGTTAGTTAGTTAGTTAGTTAGTTAGTTAGTTAGTTAGTTAGTTAGGTCACTATAGTTATGGCTGAATACTGAGATAATATTGATCATATTTCCTGTGTAGTTAGTTAGTTAGTTAGTTAGTTAGTTAGTTAGTTAGGTCACTATAGCTATGGCTGAATATAGAGATAATATTGATCATCTTTCCTGTGTAGTTAGTTAGTTAGTTAGTTAATTAGGTCACTATAGCTATGGCTGATTATAGAGATAATATTGATCATATTTCCTGTGTAGTTAGTTAGTTAGTTAGTTAGTTAGTTAGTTAGTTAGTTAGTTAGTTAGTTAGGTCACTATAGCTATGGCTGAATATAGAGATAATATTGATCATCTTTCCTGTGTAGTTAGTTAGTTAGTTAGTTAGTTAGTTAATTAGGTCACTATAGCTATGGCTGAATATAGAGATAATATTGATCATCTTTCCTGTGTAGTTAGTTAGTTAGTTAGTTAGTTAGTTAGTTAGTTAGTTAGTTAGTTAGGTAGTTAGTTAGGTCACTATAGCTATGGCTGAACATAGAGATAATATTGATCATCTTTCCTGTGTAGTTAGTTAGTTAGTTAGTTAGTTAGTTAGTTAGTTAGTTAGTTAGTTAGTTAGTTAGTTCGTTAGGTCACTATAGGTATGGCTGAATATAGAGATAATATTGATCATATTTCCTGTGTAGTTAGTTAGTTGGTTAGTTAGTTAGTTAGTTAATTAGGTCACTATAGCTATGGCTGAATATAGAGATAATATTGATAATCTTTCCTGTGTAGTTAGTTAGTTAATTAGTTAGTAAGTTAGTTAGTTAATTAGTTAGTTAGTTAGTTAGTTAGTTAGGTCACTATAGCTATGGCTGAACATAGAGATAATATTGATCATCTTTCCTGTGTAGTTAGTTAGTTAGTTAGTTAGTTAGTTAGGTCACTATAGCTGTGGCTGAATATAGATATCATATTGATCATCTTTCCTGTGTAGTTAGTTAGTTAGTTAGTTAGTTAGTTAGTTAGTTAGTTAGGTCACTATAGCTGTGGCTGAATATAGAAATAATATTGATCATCTTTTCTGTGTAGTTAGTTAGTTAGTTAGTTAGTTAGTTAGGTCACTATAGCTATGGCTGAATATAGATATAATATTGATAATCTTTCCTGTGTAGTTAGTTAGTTAGTTAGTTAGGTCACTATAGATATGGTTGAATATAGAGATAATATTGATCATCTTTCCTGTGTAGTTAGTTAGTTAGTTAGTTAGTTAGGTCACTATAGCTGTGTCTGAATATAGAGATACTATTGATCATCTTTCCTGTGTAGTTAGTTAGTTAGTTAGTTAGTTAGTTAATTAGGTCACTATAGCTATGGCTGAATATAGAGATCATATTGATCATCTTTCATGTGTAGTTAGTTAGTTAGTTAGTTAGTTAGTTAGTTAGTTAGGTCACTATAGTTGTGGCTGAATATAGAGATAATATTGATCATCTTTCCTGTGTAGTTAGTTAGTTAGTTAGTTAGTTAGTTAATTAGGTCACTATAGCTATGGCTGAATATAGAGATAATATTGATCATCTTTCCTGTGTAGTTAGTTAGTTAGTTAGTTAGTTAATTAGTTAGTTAGTTAGTTAGTTAGGTCACTATAGCTGTGGTTGAATATATAGATCATATTGATCATCTTTCCTGTGTAGTTAGTTAGTTAGTTAGTTAGTTAGTTAGTTAGTTAGTTAGTTAGTTAGTTAGGTCACTATAGTTGTGGCTGAATATAGAGATAATATTGATCATCTTTCCTGTGTAGTTAGTTAGTTAGTTAGTTAGTTAATTAGGTCACTATAGCTTTGGCTGAATATAGAGATAATATTGATCATCTTTCCTGTGTAGTTAGTTAGTTAGTTAGTTAGTTAGTTAGTTAGGTCACTAAAGCTATGGCTGAATATATAGATAATATTGATCATCTTTCCTGTGTAATTAGTTAGTTAGTTAGTTAGGTCACTATAGCTGTGGCTGAATATAGAGATAATATTGATCATCTTTCCTGTGTAGTTAGTTAGTTAGTTAGTTAGTTAGTTAGTTAGTTAGTTAATTAGGTCACTATAGCTATGTCTGAATATAGAGATAATATTGATCATCTTTCCTGTGTAGTTAGTTAGTTAGTTAGTTAGTTAGGTCACTATAGCTATGGCTGAATATAGATATAATATTGATCATCTTTCCTGTGTAGTTAGTTAGTTAGTTAGTTAGTTAGGTCACTATAGCTATGGCTGATTATAGAGATAATATTGATCATATTTCCTGTGTAGTTAGTTAGTTAGTTAGTTAGTTAGTTAGTTAGTTAGTTAGTTAGGTCACTATAGCTATGGCTGAATATAGAGATAATATTGATCATCTTTCCTGTGTAGTTAGTTAGTTAGTTAGTTAGTTAGTTAGTTAGGTCACTATAGTTATGGCTGAATACAGAGATAATATTGATCATATTTCCTGTGTAGTTAGTTAGTTAGTTAGTTAGTTAGTTAGTTAGTTAGGTCACTATAGCTATGGCTGAATATAGAGATAATATTGATAATCTTTCCTGTGTAGTTAGTTAGTTAGTTAGTTAGTTAGTTAGTTAGGTCACTATAGCTATGGCTGAATATAGAGATAATATTGACCATCTTTCCTGTGTAGTTAGTTAGTTAGTTAGTTAGTTAGTTAGTTAGTTAGTTAGTTAGTTAGGTCACTATAGTTATGGCTGAATACAGAGATAATATTGATCATATTTCCTGTGTAGTTAGTTAGTTAGTTTGTTAGTTAGTTAGTTAGTTAGTTAGGTCACTATAGCTATGGCTGAATATAGAGATAATATTGATAATCTTTCCTGTGTAGTTAGTTAGTTAGTTAGTTAGTTAGTTAATTAGGTCACTATAGCTATGGCTGATTATAGAGATAATATTGATCATATTTCCTGTGTAGTTAGTTAGTTAGTTAGTTAGTTAGTTAGTTAGTTAGTTAGGTCACTATAGCTATGGCTGAATATAGAGATAATATTGATCATCGTTCCTGTGTAGTTAGTTAGTTAGTTAGTTAGTTAATTAGGTCACTATAGCTATGGCTGAATATAGAGATAATATTGATCATCTTTCCTGTGTAGTTAGTTAGTTAGTTAGTTAGTTAGTTAGTTAGTTAGTTAGTTAGGTAGTTAGTTAGTTAGGTCACTATAGCTATGGCTGAACATAGAGATAATATTGATCATCTTTCCTGTGTAGTTAGTTAGTTAGTTAGTTAGTTAGTTCGTTCGTTAGGTCACTATAGGTATGGCTGAATATAGAGATAATATTGATCATATTTCCTGTGTAGTTAGTTAGTTAGTTAGTTAGTTAGTTAGTTAGTTAGTTAATTAGTTAATTAGGTCACTATAGCTATGGCTGAATATAGAGATAATATTGATAATCTTTCCTGTGTAGTTAGTTAGTAAGTTAGTTAGTTAATTAGTTAGTTAGTTAGTTAGTTAGGTCACTATAGTTATGGCTGAACATAGAGATAATATTGATCATCTTTCCTGTGTAGTTAGTTAGTTAGTTAGTTAGGTCACTATAGCTGTGGCTGAATATAGATATCATATTGATCATCTTTCCTGTGTAGTTAATTAGTTAGTTAGTTAGTTAGTTAGTTAGTTAGTTAGTTAGTTAGTTAGTTAGTTAGTTAGTTAGTTAGTTAGTTAGTTAGTTAGGTCACTATAGCTGTGGCTGAATATAGAGATAATATTGATCATCTTTTCTGTGTAGTTAGTTAGTTAGTTAGTTAGTTAGTTAGTTGGTTAGTTAGTTAGGTCACTATAGCTATGGCTGAATATAGATATAATATTGATAATCTTTCCTGTGTAGTTAGTTAGTTAGTTAGTTAGGTCACTATAGATATGGCTGGATATAGAGATAATATTGATCATCTTTCCTGTGTAGTTAGTTAGTTAGTTAGTTAGGTCACTATAGCTGTGGCTGAATATAGAGATACTATTGATCATCTTACCTGTGTAGTTAGTTAGTTAGTTAGTTAGTTAGTTAGTTAGTTAGTTAGTTAGTTAGTTAATTAGGTCACTATAGCTATGGCTGAATATAGAGATACTATTGATCATCTTTCCTGTGTAGTTAGTTAGTTAGTTAGTTAGTTAGTTAGTTAGTTAGTTAGTTAGTTCGTTCGTTAGTTAGGTAGTTAGTTAGGTCACTATAGCTATGGCTGAATATAGAGATCATATTGATCATCTTTCATGTGTAGTTAGTTAGTTAGTTAGTTAGTTAGTTAGTTAGTTAGTTAGTTAGTTAGTTAGTTAGGTAGGTAGCTAGGTAGTTAGTTAGGTAGTTAGTTAGGTCACTATAGCTATGGCTGAACATAGAGATAATATTGATCATCTTTCCTGTGTAGTTAGTTAGTTAGTTAGTTAGTTAGTTAGTTAGTTAGTTAGTTAGTTAGTTAGTTAGTTAGTTAGGTCACTATAGCTGTGGCTGAATATAGAGATAATATTGATCATCTTTCCTGTGTAGTTAGTTAGTTAGTTAGGTCACTATAGCTTTGGCTGAATATAGAGATAATATTGATCATCTTTCCTGTGTAGTTAGTTAGTTAGTTAGTTAGGTCACTATAGTTATGGCTGAATATAGAGATAATATTGATCATCTTTCCTGTGTAGTTAGTTAGTTAGTTAGCTAGGTCACTATAGCTATGGCTGTATATAGATATAATATTGATCATCTTTCCTGTGTAGTTAGTTAGTTAGTTAGTTAGGTCACTATAGCTATGGCTGATTATAGAGATAAGATTGATCATCTTTCCTGTGTAGTTAGTTGTTAGTTAGTTAGGTCACTATAGCTATGGCTGAATATAGAGATAATATTGATCATCTTTCCTGTGTAGTTAGTTAGTTAGTTAGTAAGGTAGTTAGTTCGGTAGTTAGTTAGGTCACTATAGCTATGGCTGAATATAGAGATAATATTGATCATCTTTCCTGTGTAGTTAGTTAGTTAGTTAGTTAGGTCACTATAGCTATGGCTGAATATAGAGATAGTATTGATCATCTTTCCTGTGTAGTTAGTCAGTTAGTTAGTTAGTTAGTTAGTTAGTTAGTTAGTTAGTTAGTTAGTTAGTTAGTTAGTTAGTTAGTTAGTTAGGTCACTATAGCTTTGGCTGAATATAGAGATACTATTGACCATCTTTCCTGTGTAGTTAGTTAGTTAGTTAGTTAGTTAGTTAGTTAGTTAGTTAGTTAGTTAGTTAGTTAGGTCACTATAGCTATGGCTGAATATAGAGATGATATTGATCATCTTTCCTGTGTAGTTAGTTAGTTAGTTAGTTAGTTAGTTAGTTAGTTAGTTAGTTAGTTAGTTAGTTAGTTAGTTAGTTAGTTAGTTAGGTCACTATAGCTGTGGCTGAATATACAGATAATATTGATCATCTTTCCTGTGTAGTTAGTTAGTTAGTTAGTTAGTTAGTTAGTTAGTTAGTTAGTTAGTTAGTTAGGTCACTATAGCTTTGGCTGAATATAGAGATACTTTTGACCATCTTTCCTTTGTAGTTAGTTAGTTAGTTAGTTAGTTAGTTAGGTCACTATAGCTATGGCACACACACGGTTGCACCTACACACACACACACACACACACACACACACACACACACACACACACACACACACACACACAGCAGATTGGACATAATATGCAGAGTCAAGATTGATTCATTACCGACATTAAACGAGCTAATGTAACAAGGACAAACACACACACACACACACACACACACACACACACACACACACACACACACACACACACACACACACACACACACACAAACACACACACACACACACAAACACACACAAACACACACACACACAAACACACACACACACACACACACACACACACACACACAAACACACACACACACACACACACACACACACACACACACACACAAACACACACACACACACACACACACACACACACACACACACACACAGTTCCATGGCTAATATAAAGTGGACTATCTTTAGTTCAGTCATTTAACCCTCACAAATGTTAGATGGGAGACTGTAGAGTAATTAGCCTGGGTTAGCAAGCCTATGGTTCCATCCCAAACGGCACCCTACTCCCTAGCTAGTACAATACGTTTGACTATAATAGACATTAGTTTAACCAAGGCTGGGCCCCAACGGGAATCGGACACATGATCCTGACATCGGAAGCACCCTGTCCTACCAACTGAGACAACCACAGGACTGAGACAACCACAGGACTGAGACACAACCACAGGACTGAGACAACCACAGGACTGAGACAACCACAGGACTGAGACAACCACAGGACTGAGACACAACCACAGGACTGAGACAACCACAGGACTGAGAAAACCACAGGACTGAGACAACCACAGGACTGAGACAACCACAGGACTGAGACAACCACAGGACTGAGACACAACCACAGGACTGAGACAACCACAGGACTGAGAAAACCACAGGACTGAGACAACCACAGGACTGAGACACAACCACAGGACTGAGACAACCACAGGACTGAGACACAACCACAGGACTGAGACAACCATAGGACTGAGACAACCACAGGACTGAGACAAGCACAGGACTGAGACAACCACAGGACTGAGACAACCACAGGACTGAGACAACCACAGGACTGAGACACAACCACAGGACTGAGACAACCATAGGACTGAGACACAACCACAGGACTGAGACAACCACAGGACTGAGACAACCACAGGACTGAGACAACCACAGGACTGAGACAACCATAGGACTGAGACAACCACAGGACTGAGACAACCACAGGACTGAGACACAACCACAGGACTGACACACAACCACAGGACTGAGACAACCACAGGACTGAGACAACCACAAGACTGAGACAACCACAGGATTGAGACACAACCATAGGACTGAGACACAACCACAGGACTGAGACAACCACAGGACTGAGACAACCACAGGACTGAGACAACCACAGGACTGAGACACAACCACAGGACTGAGACAACCACAGGACTGAGACAACCACAGGACTGAGACAACCACAGGACTGAGACACAACCACAGGACTGAGACAACCATAGGACTGAGACAACCACAGGACTGAGACACAACCACAGGACTGAGACAACCACAGGACTGAGACAACCACAGGACCACATAACGAACAAAATCGTCATCAGAACGTCAGAATCCCACAGTCATTCCTCCGTCCTGAAAGTGAGCTATCTAAACATAGCGTTACCATGCCAACTCTATAACGTAATAATAACTGGTTAAATTCCAGAACGGGTTCTGGTTAGATCATTACCCTGACAACATTGACATCTAGTGGCCAGTCGTTGTCAGTGCACAACCTCTGGTAAAGAAGAGCGAGCCATGCATGGTATGAGCAGACTTGGTTCCAACCTCTCTGTTCTCCCAACATGGACATCTCCCATGCGTGGTGTGACCAGACTGATATCATTTCTAACTGTTGTGTCACAAAAGTCTAAAAGGAAGTTTTAAAGGAACACTGGTTTTACCAGACAGAAATGTAGATCTAGAATAAGGGGTGGGCAACATCCAGCCCGCGAGCCTGATATAGAAGGACCACAGAAGTAAAAAAAATAACATGTGCTTTAGTGCCACCTACTGGACATGAAGAACATTACTTTTTCTCCCAACATAATGTGATTGATTTTGTGTTGCCAAAATGCACCAAAATCCATAAATATGCAGAGTAGTATTTCATTAGAAACAGTAGATTCATTACCATAACCTTTTCAATGTTGAGTTCAAATTCAAATAAGTTAGGCCAATCAGTGAGCAGACAGAAACACACACATCAGCACCCTGCACCACTTGTCCATCTATCTAATCAGGCCTTTATGACCTCACAGAGAGACACATGGAATGGTGCCACATCATAACACACGTTGCCCCTGGATACAGAACGGCTCATGTTCTAGAATGCAGTTACAGAGTCCTGTTCTAAACTGAAAGCTAGGTATAGTGTGCAGTGGGTAACACTAGTGTGGCATGGGCAAGTGAAGCAAGCAACACTTCCAAAAAGGAGAAGATGAGCGAGAGGTTATGGTGGTTTTTTAGGCCAAGATGGAAGTGTAAACAGAGAGGTAAAGGAATATCAATATAGAGAAATATAGAGTTGATTAGAGAAAGAGAAAGGTAATGTTCGAGAAAGAGAGGAAAGATGATAGTATTTTAGAGAAAGCAAGATAATGTATAAGAGTTATTCAATGATTATAGTAATGTTGTCATTTCAGCTAACGTGTAGTCAGTTGTTAGATAGTTAGGTCACTATAGCTATGGCTGAATATAGAGATAATATTGATCATCTTTCCTGTGTAGTTAGTTAGTTAGCTAGTTAGTTAGTTAGTTAGTTAGTTAGTTAGTTAGGTCACTATAGCTATGGCTGAATATAGAGATAATATTGATCATCTTTCCTGTGTAGTTAGTTAGTTAGTTAGTTAGTTAGTTAGTTAGTTAGTTAGTTAGTTAGTTAGTTAGTTAGTTAGTTAGTTAGTTAGTTAGTTAGGTCACTATAGCTTTGGCTGAATATAGAGATACTATTGACCATCTTTCCTGTGTAGTTAGTTAGTTAGTTAGTTAGTTAGTTAGTTAGTTAGTTAGTTAGTTAGTTAGTTAGGTCACTATAGCTATGGCTGAATATAGAGATGATATTGATCATCTTTCCTGTGTAGTTAGTTAGTTAGTTAGTTAGTTAGTTAGTTAGTTAGTTAGTTAGTTAGTTAGTTAGTTAGTTAGTTAGTTAGTTAGTTAGGTCACTATAGCTGTGGCTGAATATACAGATAATATTGATCATCTTTCCTGTGTAGTTAGTTAGTTAGTTAGTTAGTTAGTTAGTTAGTTAGTTAGTTAGTTAGTTAGTTAGGTCACTATAGCTTTGGCTGAATATAGAGATACTTTTGACCATCTTTCCTTTGTAGTTAGTTAGTTAGTTAGTTAGTTAGTTAGGTCACTATAGCTATGGCACACACACGGTTGCACCTACACACACACACACACACACACACACACACACACACACACACACACACACACACACACACACACAGCAGATTGGACATAATATGCAGAGTCAAGATTGATTCATTACCGACATTAAACGAGCTAATGTAACAAGGACAAACACACACACACACACACACACACACACACACACACACACACACACACACACACACACACACACACACACACACACAAACACACACACACACACACAAACACACACAAACACACACACACACAAACACACACACACACACACACACACACACACACACACAAACACACACACACACACACACACACACACACACACACACACACAAACACACACACACACACACACACACACACACACACACACACACACAGTTCCATGGCTAATATAAAGTGGACTATCTTTAGTTCAGTCATTTAACCCTCACAAATGTTAGATGGGAGACTGTAGAGTAATTAGCCTGGGTTAGCAAGCCTATGGTTCCATCCCAAACGGCACCCTACTCCCTAGCTAGTACAATACGTTTGACTATAATAGACATTAGTTTAACCAAGGCTGGGCCCCAACGGGAATCGGACACATGATCCTGACATCGGAAGTACCCTGTCCTACCAACTGAGACAACCACAGGACTGAGACAACCACAGGACTGAGACACAACCACAGGACTGAGACAACCACAGGACTGAGACAACCACAGGACTGAGACAACCACAGGACTGAGACACAACCACAGGACTGAGACAACCACAGGACTGAGAAAACCACAGGACTGAGACAACCACAGGACTGAGACAACCACAGGACTGAGACAACCACAGGACTGAGACACAACCACAGGACTGAGACAACCACAGGACTGAGAAAACCACAGGACTGAGACAACCACAGGACTGAGACACAACCACAGGACTGAGACAACCACAGGACTGAGACACAACCACAGGACTGAGACAACCATAGGACTGAGACAACCACAGGACTGAGACAAGCACAGGACTGAGACAACCACAGGACTGAGACAACCACAGGACTGAGACAACCACAGGACTGAGACACAACCACAGGACTGAGACAACCATAGGACTGAGACACAACCACAGGACTGAGACAACCACAGGACTGAGACAACCACAGGACTGAGACAACCACAGGACTGAGACAACCATAGGACTGAGACAACCACAGGACTGAGACAACCACAGGACTGAGACACAACCACAGGACTGACACACAACCACAGGACTGAGACAACCACAGGACTGAGACAACCACAAGACTGAGACAACCACAGGATTGAGACACAACCATAGGACTGAGACACAACCACAGGACTGAGACAACCACAGGACTGAGACAACCACAGGACTGAGACAACCACAGGACTGAGACACAACCACAGGACTGAGACAACCACAGGACTGAGACAACCACAGGACTGAGACAACCACAGGACTGAGACACAACCACAGGACTGAGACAACCATAGGACTGAGACAACCACAGGACTGAGACACAACCACAGGACTGAGACAACCACAGGACTGAGACAACCACAGGACCACATAACGAACAAAATCGTCATCAGAACGTCAGAATCCCACAGTCATTCCTCCGTCCTGAAAGTGAGCTATCTAAACATAGCGTTACCATGCCAACTCTATAACGTAATAATAACTGGTTAAATTCCAGAACGGGTTCTGGTTAGATCATTACCCTGACAACATTGACATCTAGTGGCCAGTCGTTGTCAGTGCACAACCTCTGGTAAAGAAGAGCGAGCCATGCATGGTATGAGCAGACTTGGTTCCAACCTCTCTGTTCTCCCAACATGGACATCTCCCATGCGTGGTGTGACCAGACTGATATCATTTCTAACTGTTGTGTCACAAAAGTCTAAAAGGAAGTTTTAAAGGAACACTGGTTTTACCAGACAGAAATGTAGATCTAGAATAAGGGGTGGGCAACATCCAGCCCGCGAGCCTGATATAGAAGGACCACAGAAGTAAAAAAAATAACATGTGCTTTAGTGCCACCTACTGGACATGAAGAACATTACTTTTTCTCCCAACATAATGTGATTGATTTTGTGTTGCCAAAATGCACCAAAATCCATAAATATGCAGAGTAGTATTTCATTAGAAACAGTAGATTCATTACCATAACCTTTTCAATGTTGAGTTCAAATTCAAATAAGTTAGGCCAATCAGTGAGCAGACAGAAACACACACATCAGCACCCTGCACCACTTGTCCATCTATCTAATCAGGCCTTTATGACCTCACAGAGAGACACATGGAATGGTGCCACATCATAACACACGTTGCCCCTGGATACAGAACGGCTCATGTTCTAGAATGCAGTTACAGAGTCCTGTTCTAAACTGAAAGCTAGGTATAGTGTGCAGTGGGTAACACTAGTGTGGCATGGGCAAGTGAAGCAAGCAACACTTCCAAAAAGGAGAAGATGAGCGAGAGGTTATGGTGGTTTTTTAGGCCAAGATGGAAGTGTAAACAGAGAGGTAAAGGAATATCAATATAGAGAAATATAGAGTTGATTAGAGAAAGAGAAAGGTAATGTTCGAGAAAGAGAGGAAAGATGATAGTATTTTAGAGAAAGCAAGATAATGTATAAGAGTTATTCAATGATTATAGTAATGTTGTCATTTCAGCTAACGTGTAGTCAGTTGTTAGATAGTTAGGTCACTATAGCTATGGCTGAATATAGAGATAATATTGATCATCTTTCCTGTGTAGTTAGTTAGTTAGCTAGTTAGTTAGTTAGTTAGTTAGTTAGTTAGTTAGGTCACTATAGCTATGGCTGAATATAGAGATAATATTGATCATCTTTCCTGTGTAGTTAGTTAGTTAGTTAGTTAGTTAGTTAGTTAGTTAGTTAGGTCACTATAGCTATGGCTGAATATAGAGATAATATTGATCATCTTTCCTGTGTAGTTAGTTAGTTAGTTAGGTCACTATAGTTATGGCTGATTATAGAGATAATATTGATAATCTTTCCTGTGTAGTTAGTTAGTTAGTTAGGTCACTATAGTTATGGCTGAATATAGAGATAATATTGATCATCTTTCCTGTGTAGTTAGTTAGTTAGTTAGGTCACTATAGCTATGGCTGAATATAGAGATACTATTGATCATCTTTCCTGTGTAGTAGTTAGTTAGTTAGTTAGTTAGTTAGTTAGGTCACTATAGCTATGGCTGAATATAGAGATAATATTGATCATCTTTCCTGTGTAGTTAGTTAGTTAGTTAGTTAGTTAGTTAGTTAGTTAGGTCACTATAGCTATGGCTGAATATAGAGATAATATTGATCATCTTTCCTGTGTAGTAGTTAGTTAGTTGGTTAGTTAGTTAGTTAGGTCACTATAGCTATGGCTGATTATAGAGATAATATTGATCATCTTTCCTGTGTAGTTAGTTAGTTAGTTAGGTCACTATAGCTGTGGCTGAATATAGAGATAATATTGATCATCTTTCCTGTGTAGTTAGTTAGTTAGTTATTTAGTTAGTTAGGTCACTATAGCTATGGCTGATTATAGAGATAATATTGATCATCTTTCCTGTGTAGTTAGTTAGTTAGTTAGTTAGTTAGTTAGGTCACTATAGCTTTTGGCTGAATATAGAGATACTATTGACCATCTTTCCTGTGTAGTTAGTTAGTTAGTTAGTTAGTTAGTTAGTTAGTTAGTTAGGTCACTATAGCTTTGGCTGAATATAGAGATAATATTGATCATCTTTCCTGTGTAGTTAGTTAGTTAGTTAGTTAGTTAGTTAGTTAGGTCACTATAGCTATGGCTGAATATAGAGATAATATTGATCATCTTTCCTGTGTAATTAGTTAGTTAGTTAGTTAGTTAGTTAGGTCACTATAGCTTTGGCTGAATATAGAGATACTATTGACCATCTTTCCTGTGTAGTTAGTTAGTTAGCTAGTTAGTTAGTTAGTTAGTTAGTTAGGTCACTATAGCTATGGCTGAATATAGAGATAATATTGATCATATTTCCTGTGTAGTTAGTTAGTTAGCTAGTTAGTTAGTTAGTTAGTTAGTTAGTTAGTTAGTTAGTTAGTTAGTTAGGTCACTATAGCTATGGCTGAATATAGAGATAATATTGGTCATCTTTCCTGTGTAGTTAGTTAGTTAGTTAGTTAGTTAGTTAGTTAGTTAGTTAGTTAGTTAGGTCAATATAGCTTTGGCTGATTATAGTGATAATATTGATCATCTTTCCTGTGTAGTTAGTTAGTTAGTTAGTTAGTTAGTTAGTTAGTTAGTTAGTTAGTTAGTTAGTTAGTGAGGTCACTCTAGCTATGGCTGAATATAGAGATAATATTGATCATTTTTCCTGTGTAGTTAGTTAGTTAGTTAGTTAGTTAGTTAGTTAGTTAGGTCACTATAGCTTTGGCTGATTATAGAGATAATATTGATCATCTTTCCTGTGTAGTTAGTTCGTTAGTTAGTTAGTTAGTTTGTTAGTTAGGTCACTATAGCTTTGGCTGAATATAGAGATAATATTGATCATATTTCCTGTGTAGTTAGTTAGTTAGTTAGTTAGTTAGTTAGTTAGTTAGTTAGTTAGTTAGGTCACTAAAGCAATGGCTGAATATATAGATAATATTGATCACCTTTCCTGTGTAGTTAGTTAGTTAGTTAGTTAGTTAGTTAGTTAGTTAGTTAGTTAGTTAGTTAGTTAGTTAGGTCACTATAGCTGTGGCTGAATATAGAGATAATATTGATCATATTTCCTGTGTAGTTAGTTAGTTAGTTAGTTAGTTAGTTAGTTAGTTAGTTAGTTAGTTAGTTAGTTAGGTCATTATAGCTATGGCTGAATATAGATATAATACTGATAATCTTTCCTGTGTAGTTAGTTAGTTAGTTAGGTCACAATAGTTAAGGCTGAATATAGAGATAATATTGATCATCTTTCCTGTGTAGTTAGTTAGTTAGTTAGTTAGTTAGTTAGTTAGTTAGTTAGTTAGTTAGTTAGTTAGTTAGTTAGTTAGTTAGTTAGTTAGGTCACTATAGCTGTGGCTGAATATAGAGATAATATTGATCATCTTTCCTGTGTAGTTAGTTAGTTAGTTAGTTAGTTAGTTAGTTAGTAAGGTAGTTAGTTAGGTAGTTAGTTAGGTCACTATAGCTATGGCTGAATTTAGAGATAATATTGATCATCTTTCCTGTGTAGTTAGTTAGTTAAATAGTTAGTTAGGTCACTATAGCTATGGCTGAATATAGAGATAATATTGATCATCTTTCCTGTGTATTTAGTTAGTTAATTAGTTAGTTAGGTCACTATAGCTGTGGCTGAATATAGAGATAATATTGATCATCTATCCTGTGTAGTTAGTTAGTTAAATAGTTAGTTAGGTCACTATAGCTATGGCTGAATATAGAGATAATATTGATCATCTTTCCTGTGTAGTTAGTTAGTTAATTAGTTAGTTAGGTCACTATAGCTATGGCTGAATATAGAGATAATATTGATCATCTTTCCTGTGTAGTAGTTAGTTAGTTAGTTAGTTAGTTAGTTAGGTCACTATAGCTATGGCTGAATATAGAGATAATATTGATCATCTTTCCTGTGTAGTTAGTTAGTTAGTTAGTTAGTTAGTTAGTTAGTTAGGTCACTATAGCTATGGCTGAATATAGAGATAATATTGATCATCTTTCCTGTGTAGTAGTTAGTTAGTTGGTTAGTTAGTTAGTTAGGTCACTATAGCTATGGCTGATTATAGAGATAATATTGATCATCTTTCCTGTGTAGTTAGTTAGTTAGTTAGGTCACTATAGCTGTGGCTGAATATAGAGATAATATTGATCATCTTTCCTGTGTAGTTAGTTAGTTAGTTATTTTGTTAGTTAGGTCACTATAGCTATGGCTGATTATAGAGATAATATTGATCATCTTTCCTGTGTAGTTAGTTAGTTAGTTAGTTAGTTAGTTAGTTAGGTCACTATAGCTTTTGGCTGAATATAGAGATACTATTGACCATCTTTCCTGTGTAGTTAGTTAGTTAGTTAGTTAGTTAGTTAGTTAGTTAGTTAGGTCACTATAGCTTTGGCTGAATATAGAGATAATATTGATCATCTTTCCTGTGTAGTTAGTTAGTTAGTTAGTTAGTTAGTTAGTTAGGTCACTATAGCTATGGCTGAATATAGAGATAATATTGATCATCTTTCCTGTGTAATTAGTTAGTTAGTTAGTTAGTTAGTTAGGTCACTATAGCTTTGGCTGAATATAGAGATACTATTGACCATCTTTCCTGTGTAGTTAGTTAGTTAGCTAGTTAGTTAGTTAGTTAGTTAGTTAGGTCACTATAGCTATGGCTGAATATAGAGATAATATTGATCATATTTCCTGTGTAGTTAGTTAGTTAGCTAGTTAGTTAGTTAGTTAGTTAGTTAGTTAGTTAGTTAGTTAGGTCACTATAGCTATGGCTGAATATAGAGATAATATTGGTCATCTTTCCTGTGTAGTTAGTTAGTTAGTTAGTTAGTTAGTTAGTTAGTTAGTTAGTTAGTTAGTTAGTTAGTTAGGTCAATATAGCTTTGGCTGATTATAGTGATAATATTGATCATCTTTCCTGTGTAGTTAGTTAGTTAGTTAGTTAGTTAGTTAGTTAGTTAGTTAGTTAGTTAGTTAGTTAGTTAGTTAGTTAGTTAGTTAGTGAGGTCACTCTAGCTATGGCTGAATATAGAGATAATATTGATCATTTTTCCTGTGTAGTTAGTTAGTTAGTTAGTTAGTTAGTTAGTTAGGTCACTATAGCTTTGGCTGATTATAGAGATAATATTGATCATCTTTCCTGTGTAGTTAGTTCGTTAGTTAGTTAGTTAGTTTGTTAGTTAGGTCACTATAGCTTTGGCTGAATATAGAGATAATATTGATCATATTTCCTGTGTAGTTAGTTAGTTAGTTAGTTAGTTAGTTAGTTAGTTAGTTAGTTAGTTAGGTCACTAAAGCAATGGCTGAATATATAGATAATATTGATCACCTTTCCTGTGTAGTTAGTTAGTTAGTTAGTTAGTTAGTTAGTTAGTTAGTTAGTTAGTTAGTTAGTTAGTTAGTTAGTTAGTTAGGTCACTATAGCTGTGGCTGAATATAGAGATAATATTGATCATATTTCCTGTGTAGTTAGTTAGTTAGTTAGTTAGTTAGTTAGTTAGTTAGTTAGTTAGTTAGTTAGTTAGGTCATTATAGCTATGGCTGAATATAGATATAATACTGATAATCTTTCCTGTGTAGTTAGTTAGTTAGTTAGGTCACAATAGTTAAGGCTGAATATAGAGATAATATTGATCATCTTTCCTGTGTAGTTAGTTAGTTAGTTAGTTAGTTAGTTAGTTAGTTAGTTAGTTAGTTAGTTAGTTAGTTAGTTAGGTCACTATAGCTGTGGCTGAATATAGAGATAATATTGATCATCTTTCCTGTGTAGTTAGTTAGTTAGTTAGTTAGTTAGTTAGTTAGTAAGGTAGTTAGTTAGGTAGTTAGTTAGGTCACTATAGCTATGGCTGAATTTAGAGATAATATTGATCATCTTTCCTGTGTAGTTAGTTAGTTAAATAGTTAGTTAGGTCACTATAGCTATGGCTGAATATAGAGATAATATTGATCATCTTTCCTGTGTATTTAGTTAGTTAATTAGTTAGTTAGGTCACTATAGCTGTGGCTGAATATAGAGATAATATTGATCATCTATCCTGTGTAGTTAGTTAGTTAAATAGTTAGTTAGGTCACTATAGCTATGGCTGAATATAGAGATAATATTGATCATCTTTCCTGTGTAGTTAGTTAGTTAATTAGTTAGTTAGGTCACTATAGCTGTGGCTGAATATAGAGATAATATTGATCATATTTCCTGTGTAGTTAGTTAGTTAGTTAGTTAGTTAGTTAGTTAGTTAGTTAGTTAGTTAGTTAGGTCACTATAGCTATAGCTGAATATAGAGATAATATTGATCATCTTTCCTGTGTAGTTAGTTAGTTCGTTAGTTCGTTAGTTAGTTAGTTAGTTAGTTAGTTAGGTCACTATAGCTTTGACTGAATATAGAGATAATATTGATCATCTTTCCTGTGTAGTTAGTTAGTTAGTTAGTTAGGTCACTATAGCTATGGCTGAATATAGAGATAATATTGATCATCTTTCCTGTGTAGTTAGTTAGTTAGTTAGTTAGTTAGTTAGTTAGTTAGTTAGTTAGTTAGTTAGTTAGTTAGTTAGTTAGTTAGTTAGTTAGTTAGTTAGTTAGTTAGTTAGGTCACTATAGCTTTGGCTGAATATAGAGATACTATTGACCATCTTTCCTGTGTAGTTAGTTAGTTAGTTAGTTAGTTAGTTAGTTAGTTAGTTAGTTAGTTAGTTAGTTAGTTAGTTAGTTAGTTAGTTAGGTCACTATAGCTATGGCTGAATATAGAGATGATATTGATCATCTTTCCTGTGTAGTTAGTTAGTTAGTTAGTTAGTTAGTTAGTTAGTTAGTTAGTTAGGTCACTATAGCTGTGGCTGAATATAGAGATAATATTGATCATCTTTCCTGTGTAGTTAGTTAGTTAGTTAGTTAGTTAGTTAGTTAGTTAGTTAGTTAGTTAGTTAGTTAGTTAGTTAGTTAGGTCACTATAGCTGTGGCTGAATATAGAGATAATATTGATCATCTTTCCTGTGTAGTTAGTTAGTTAGTTAGTTAGTTAGTTAGTTAGTTAGTTAGTTAGTTAGTTAGTTAGTTAAGGAAATATTATAGTAGTTTAGGGAGAGAGGAAATATGATAGTAGTTTAGAGAGAGAGGAAATATGATAGTAGTTTAGAGAGAGAGGAAAGATTATAGTATTTTAGAGAGATAGGAAAGGTGATATTATTTTAGAGAGAAAGGAAAGATGATAGTAGTTTAGAGAAAGAGAGGAAAGATGATAGTATTTTAGAGAGACAGGAAAGATTATAGTAGTTTAGAGAAAGAGAGGAAAGATGACAGTCGTTTAGAGAAAGCAAGATAATGTATAAGAGTTATTCAATGATTATAGTAATGTTGTCATTTCAGCTAACATGTAGTCAGTTGTTAGTTAGTTAGGTCACTATAGCGATGGCTGAATATAGAGATAATATTGATCATCTTTCCTGTGTAGTTAGTTAGTTAGTTAGTTAGTTAGTTAGTTCGTTAGTTAGTTAGTTAGTTAGTTAGTTAGTTAGTTAGTTAGTTAGTTCGTTAGTTAGTTAGTTAGGTCACTATAGCTATGGCTGATTATAGAGATAATATTGATCATATTTCCTGTGTAGTTAGTTAGTTAGTTAGTTAGTTAGGTCACTATAGCTATGGCTAATTATAGAGATAATATTGATCATCTTTCCTGTGTAGTTAGTTAGTTAGTTAGTTAGTTAGGTCACTATAGCTATGGCTGAATATAGAGTTAATATTGATCATCTTTCCGTTGTAGTTAGTTAGTTAGTTAGTTAGTTAGTTAGTTAGTTAGTTAGTTAGTTAGTTAGTTAGGTCACTATAGCTGTGGCTGAATATATAGATAATATTGATAATCTTTCCTGTGTAGCTAGTTAGTTAGTTAGTTAGTTAGTTAGTTAGTTAGTTAGTTAGTTAGTTAGTTAGTTAGTTAGGTCACTATAGCTATGGCTGAATAAAGATATAATATTGATCATATTTCCTGTGTAGTTAGTTAGTTAGTTAGTTAGTTAGTTAGTTAGTTAGTTAGTTAGTTAGTTCGTTAGTTAGTTAGTTAGTTAGTTAGTTAGTTAGTTAAGGAAAGATTATAGTAGTTTAGGGAGAGAGGAAATATGATTGTAGTTTAGAGAGAGAGGAAATATGATAGTAGTTTAGAGAGAGAGGAAAGATTATAGTATTTAGAGAGATAGGAAAGGTGATAGTATTTTAGAGAGACAGGAAAGATGATAGTAGTTTAGAGAAAGAGAGGAAAGATTATAGTATTTTAGAGAGACAGGAAAGATGATAGTAGTTTAGAGAAAGATAGGAAAGATGACAGTAGTTTAGAGAAAGCAAGATAATGTATAAGAGTTTTTCAATGATTATAGTAATGTTGTCATTTCAGCTAACGTGTAGTCAGTTGTTAGTTAGTTAGGTCACTATAGCTATGGCTGAATATCGAGATAATATTGATCATCTTTCCTGTGTAGTTAGTTAGTTAGTTAGTTAGTTAGATAGTTCGTTAGTTAGTTAGTTAGGTCACTATAGCTATGGCTGAATATAGAGATAATATTGATCATCTTTCCTGTGTAGTTAGTTATTTAGTTAGTTAGTTAGTTAGTTAGTTAGTTAGTTAGTTAGTTAGTTAGTTAGTTAGGTCACTTTAGCTTTGGCTGAATATAGAGATAATATTGATCATCTTTCCTGTGTAGTTAGTTAGTTAGTTAGTTAGTTAGTTAGTTAGTTAGTTAGTTAGTTAGTTAGGTCACTATAGCTTTGGCTGAATATAGAGATAATATTGAATATCTTTCCTGTTTAGTTAGTTAGTTAGTTAGTTAGTTAGTTAGTTAGTTAGTTAGTTAGATAGGTCACTATAGCTGTGGCTGAATATAGAGATAATATTGATCATCTTTCCTGTGTAGTTAGTTAGTTAGTTCGTTAGTTAGTTAGTTAGTTATGTCACTATATCTATGGCTGAATATAGAGATAATATTGATCATCTTTCCTGTGTAGTTAGTTAGTTAGTTAGTTAGTTAGTTAGTTAGTTAGGTCACTATAGCTTTGGCTGAATATAGAGATAATATTGATCATCTTTCCTGTGTAGTTACTTAGTTAGTTAGTTAGTTAGTTAGTTAGGTCACTATAGCTATGGCTGAATATAGAGATAATATTGATCATCTTTCCTGTGTAGTTAGTTAGTTAGTTAGTTAGTTAGTTAGTTAGTTAGTTAGTTAGTTAGTTAGTTAGTTAGTTAGGTCACTATAGCTGTGGCTGAATATAGAGATAATATTGATCATCTTTCCTGTGTAGTTAGTTAGTTAGTTAGTTAGTTAGTTAGTTAGTTAGTTAGTTAGTTAGTTAGTTAGTTAGTTAGTTAGTTAGTTAGTTAGTTAGTTAAGGAAAGATTATAGTAGTTTAGGGAGAGAGGAAATATGATAGTAGTGTAGAGAGAGAGGAAATATGATAGTAGTTTAGAGAGAGAGGAAAGAATATAGTATTTTAGAGAGATAGGAAAGGTGATATTATTTTAGAGAGAAAGGAAAGATGATAGTAGTTTAGAGAAAGAGAGGAAAGATGATAGTATTTTAGAGAGACAGGAAAGATTATAGTAGTTTAGAGAAAGAGAGGAAAGATGACAGTCGTTTAGAGAAAGCAAGATAATGTATAAGAGTTATTCAATGATTATAGTAATGTTGTCATTTCAGCTAACATGTAGTCAGTTGTTAGTTAGTTAGGTCACTATAGCGATGGCTGAATATAGAGATAATATTGATCATCTTTCCTGTGTAGTTGGTTAGTTAGTTAGTTAGTTCGTTAGTTAGTTAGTTAGTTTGGTCACTATAGCTATGGCTGATTATAGAGATAATATTGATCATCTTTCCTGTGTAGTTAGTTAGTTAGTTAGTTAGTTAGTTAGTTAGTTAGTTAGTTAGTTCGTTAGTTAGTTAGTTAGTTAGGTCACTATAGCTATGGCTAATTATAGAGATAATATTGATCATCTTTCCTGTGTAGTTAGTTAGTTAGTTAGTTAGTTAGTTAGTTAGGTCACTATAGCTATGGCTGAATATAGAGTTAATATTGATCATCTTTCCGTTGTAGTTAGTTAGTTAGTTAGTTAGGTCACTATAGCTGTGGCTGAATATAGAGATAATATTGATAATCTTTCCTGTGTAGCTAGTTAGTTAGTTAGTTAGTTAGTTAGTTAGTTAGTTAGTTAGTTCGTTAGTTAGTTAGGTCACTATAGCTATGGCTGAATATAGAGATAATATTGATCATATTTCCTGTGTAGTTAGTTAGTTAGTTAGTTAGTTAGTTAGTTAGTTAGTTAGTTAAGGAAATATTATAGTAGTTTATGGAGAGAGGAAATATGATAGTAGTTTAGAGAGAGAGGAAATATGATAGTAGTTTAGAGAGAGAGGAAAGATTATAGTATTTAGAGAGATAGGAAAGGTGATAGTATTTTAGAGAGACAGGAAAGATGATAGTAGTTTAGAGAAAGAGAGGAAAGATTATAGTATTTTAGAGAGACAGGAAAGATGATAGTAGTTTAGAGAAAGATAGGAAAGATGACAGTAGTTTAGAGAAAGCAAGATAATGTATAAGAGTTTTTCAATGATTATAGTAATGTTGTCATTTCAGCTAACGTGTAGTCAGTTGTTAGTTAGTTAGGTCACTATAGCTATGGCTGAATATAGAGATAATATTTATCATCTTTCCTGTGTAGTTAGTTAGTTAGTTAGTTAGGTCACTATAGCTATGGCTGAATATAGAGATAATATTGATAATCTTTCCTGTGTAGTTAGTTAGTTAGTTAGTTAGTTAGGTCACTATAGCTATGGCTGAATATAGAGATAATATTGATAATCTTTCCTGTGTAGTTAGTTAGTTAGTTAGTTAGGTCACTATAGCTGTGGCTGAATATAGAGATAATATTGATCATCTTTCCTGTGTAGTTAGTTAGTTAGTTAGTTAGTTAGTTAGTTAGTTAGTTAGTTAGGTCACTATAGCTATGGCTGATTATAGAGATGATATTGATCATCTTTCCTGTGTAGTTAGTTAGTTAGTTAGTTAGTTAGTTAGTTAGTTAGTTAGTTAGTCAGTTGTTAGTTAGTTAGGTCACTATAGCTATGGCTGATTATAGAGATAATATTGATCATCTTTCCTGTGTAGTTAGTTAGTTAGTTTGTTCATTAGTTAGTTAGTTAGTTAGTTAGTTAGGTCACTTTAGCTATGGCTGATTATAGAGATAATATTGATCATATTCCCTGTGTAGTTAGTTAGTTAGTTAGTTAGTTAGTTAGTTAGTTAGTTAGTTAGTTAGTTAGGTCATTATAGCTATGGCTAATTATAGAGATAATAGTGATCATCTTTCCTGTGTAGTTAGTTAGTTAGTTAGTTAGTTAGGTCACTATAGCTATGGCTGAATATAGAGTTAATATTGATCATCTTTCCGTTGTAGTTAGTTAGTTAGTTAGTTAGTTAGGTCACTATAGCTATGGCTGAATAAAGAGATAATATTGATCATATTTCCTGTGTAGTTAGTTAGTTAGTTACTTAGTTAGTTAGTTAGGTCACTATAGCTATGGCTGAATATAGAGATAATATTGATCATCTTTCCTGTGTAGTTAGTTAGTTAGTTAGGTCACTATATCTGTGGCTGAATATAGAGATAATATTTATCATCTTTCCTGTGTAGTTAGTTAGTTAGTTAGTTAGTTAGTTAGTTAGTTAGTTAGTTAGGTCACTATAGCTGTGGCTGAATATAGAGATAATATTGATCATCTTTCCTGTGTAGTTAGTTAGTTTGTTAGTTAGTTAGTTAGTTAGTTAGTTAGTTAGTTAGTTAGTTAGTTAGTTAGTTAACGAAAGATGAAAGTATTTTAGAGAGACAGGAAAGATTATAGTATTTTAGAGAGACAGGGAAGATGATAGTAGTTTAGAGAGACAGGAAAGATGATAGTAGTTTAGAGAAAGAGAGGAAAGATGATAGTAGTTTAGAGAAAGAGAGGAAAGATGATAGTAGTTTAGAGAAAGCAAGATAATGTATAAGAGTTATTCAATGATTATAGTAATGTTGTCATTTCAGCTAACGTGTAGTCAGTTGTTAGTTAGTTAGGTCACTATAGCTATGGCTGAATATAGAGATAATATTGATCATCTTTCCTGTGTAGTTAGTTAGTTAGTTAGTTAGGTCACTATAGCTATGGCTGAATATAGAGATAATATTGATAATCTTTCCTGTGTAGTTAGTTAGTTAGTTAGGTCACTATAGCTGTGGCTGAATATAGAGATAATATTGATCATCTTTCCTGTGTAGTTAGTTAGTTAGTTAGTTAGTTAGTTAGTTAGTTAGTTAGTCAGTTGTTAGTTAGTTAGGTCACTATAGCTATGGCTGATTATAGAGATAATATTGATCATCTTTCCTGTGTAGTTAGTTAGTTAGTTTGTTCATTAGTTAGTTAGTTAGTTAGTTAGTTAGGTCACTTTAGCTATGGCTGATTATAGAGATAATATTGATCATATTCCCTGTGTAGTTAGTTAGTTAGTTAGTTAGTTAGTTAGTTAGTTAGTTAGTTAGTTAGTTAGTTAGTTAGTTAGTTAGTTAGTTAGTTAGGTCATTATAGCTATGGCTAATTATAGAGATAATAGTGATCATCTTTCCTGTGTAGTTAGTTAGTTAGTTAGTTAGTTAGGTCACTATAGCTATGGCTGAATATAGAGTTAATATTGATCATCTTTCCGTTGTAGTTAGTTAGTTAGTTAGTTAGTTAGGTCACTATAGCTATGGCTGAATAAAGAGATAATATTGATCATATTTCCTGTGTAGTTAGTTAGTTAGTTAGTTACTTAGTTAGTTAGTTAGGTCACTATAGCTATGGCTGAATATAGAGATAATATTGATCATCTTTCCTGTGTAGTTAGTTAGTTAGTTAGGTCACTATATCTGTGGCTGAATATAGAGATAACATTTATCATCTTTCCTGTGTAGTTAGTTAGTTAGTTAGTTAGTTAGTTAGTTAGTTAGTTAGTTAGTTAGTTAGTTAGTTAGTTAGTTAGTTAGTTAGTTAGTTAGTTAGGTCACTATAGCTGTGGCTGAATATAGAGATAATATTGATCATCTTTCCTGTGTAGTTAGTTAGTTAGTTAGTTAGGTCACTATAGCTGTGGCTGAATATAGAGATAATATTGATCATCTTTCTTGTGTAGTTAGTTAGTTAGTTAATTAGTTAGGTCACTATAGCTATGGCTGAATATAGAGATAATATTGATCATCTTTCCTGTGTAGTTAGTTAGTTAGTTAGTTAGTTAGGTCACTATAGCTATGGCTGAATATAGAGATAATATTGATCATCTTTCCTGTGTAGTTAGTTAGTTAGTTAGTTAATTCGTTAGTTAGTTAGTTAGTTAGTTAGGTCACTATAGCTATGGCTGATTATAGAGATAATATTGATCATATTTCCTGTGTAGTTAGTTAGTTAGTTAGTTAGTTAGTTAGTTAGTTAGTTAGATCACTATAGCTATGCCTAATTATAGAGATAATATTGATCATATTTCCTGTGTAGTTAGTTAGTTAGTTAGTTAGTTAGTTAGTTAGGTCACTATAGCTATGGCTGAATATAGAGATAATATTGATCATCTTTCCTGTGTAGTTAGTTAGTTAGTTAGTTAGTTAGTTAGTTAGTTAGTTAGTTAGTTAGTTAGTTAGTTAGTTAGTTAGTTAGTTAGTTAGTTAGGTCACCCTAGCTGTGGCTGATTATAGAGATAATATTGATCATCTTTCCTGTGTAGTTAGTTAGTTAGTTAGTTAGTTATTTAGTTACTTAGGTCACTATAGCTATGGCTGATTATAGAGATAATATTGATCATCTTTCCTGTGTAGTTAGTTAGTTAGTTAGTTAATTAGGTCACTATATATATGGCTGTGTAATGAATACTCGGACAGAGTGGTAAGATCCAATCGCAGAATAGCGATGCTTTATTAGAGTACAGACAAGGGAATAGCTTAATCGTGGTCGGGCGGGCTGTGGTCAAAACCGGGCCGGGCAGAGACAGGCAGAGGTACCAAGGGAGCGGGCTTAGTCGTTGTCGAGGTCACAGACACAGGATCAGAGGACGGTAATCACTGGGGTAGACAAGCAGAGGATTAAGCAATTCGGGGATTCAAACAACAAGGCACAGGTCGGATACACGGGTAATCAAAAACAACAAACTCTCTCTCTCTCTCGGAACAAAATGCTTAGCAAGTCACAATGGAACAATACCTCGCACCGACTGAACTTCTGAGCACACCTTATATCCTACACTAATTACTGACAGGTGTGCTCAGAACTCAGGTGAACCAGATCGAGTCTGATGACTCCCCCTCTCTGTAGATCGGGGAAGTGTCAGACTCTGCCTAGACCCAGCCAACCCCCGATCCCTTACAGGCTGAATATAGAGATAATATTGATCATCTTTCCTGTGTAGTTAGTTAGTTAGTTAGGTCACTATAGCTGTGGCTGAATATAGAGATAATATTGATCATCTTTCCGGTGTAGTTAGTTAGTTAGTTAGTTAGGTCACTATAGCTGTGGCTGAATATAGAGATAATATTGATCATCTTTCCTGTGTAGTTAGTTAGTTAGTTAGTTAGTTAGTTAGTTAGTTAGTTAGTTAGTTAGTTAGTTAGTTAGTTAGTTAGTTAGGTCACTATAGCTATGGCTGAATATAGAGATAATATTGATCACCTTTCCTGTGTAGTTAGTTAGTTAGTTAGTTAGTTAGTTAGTTAGTTAGTTAGTTAGTTCGTTAGTTAGTTAGTTAGTTAGTTAGGTCACTATAGCTATGGCTGAATATAGAGATAATATTGATCATCTTTCCTGTGTAGTTAGTTAGTTAGTTAGTTAGGTCACTATAGCTGTGGCTGAATATAGAGATAATATTGATCATATTTCCTGTGTAGTTAGTTAGTTAGTTAGTTAGTTAGTTAGTTAGTTAGTTAGTTAGTTAGTTAGTTAGTTAGTTAGGTCACTATAGCTATGGCTGAATATAGAGTTAATATTGATCATCTTTCCTGTGTAGTTAGTTAGTTAGTTAGTTAGTTAGGTCACTATAGCTGTGGCTGAATATAGAGATAATATTGATCATCTTTCCTGTGTAGTTAGTTAGTTAGTTAGTTAGTTAGTTAGTTAGTTAGTTAGTTAGTTAGGTCACTATAGCTATGGCTGAATATAGAGATCATATTGATCATCTTTCCTGTGTAGTTAGTTAGTTAGTTAGTTAGTTAGTTAGTTAGTTAGTTAGTTAGTTAGTTAGGTCACTATAGCTATGGCTGAATATAGAGATAATATTGATCATCTTTCCTATGTAGTTAGTTAGTTAGTTAGTTAGTTAGTTAGTTAGTTAGTTAGTTAGTTAGTTAGGTCACTATAGCTATGGCTGAGTATAGAGATACTATTGATCATATTTCCTGTGTAGTTAGTTAGTTAGTTAGTTAGTTAGTTAGTTAGTTAGTTAGTTAGGTCACTATAGCTGTGGCAGAATATATAGATAATATTGATAATCTTTCCTGTGTAGTTAGTTAGTTAGTTAGTTAGTTAGTTAGTTAGTTAGTTAGTTAGTTAGGTCACTATAGCTATGGCTGATTATATAGATAATACTGATCATCTTTCCTGTGTAGTTAGTTAGTTAGTTAGTTAGGTCACTATAGCTGTGGCTGAATATAGAGATAATATTGATCATCTTTCCTGTGTAGTTAGTTAGTTAGTTAGTTAGTTAGTTAGTTAGTTAGTTAGTTAGTTAGGTCACTATAGCTATGGCTGAATAGAGAGATAATATTGATCATCTTTCCTGTGTAGTTAGTTAGTTAGTTAGTTAGTTAGTTAGTTAGTTAGTTAGTTAGTTAGTTAGTTAGTTAGTTAGTTAGTTAGTTAGTTAGTTAGTTAGTTAGGTCACTATAGATATGGCTGAATATAGAGATAATATTGATCATCTTTCCTGTGTAGTTAGTTAGTTAGTTAGTTAGTTAGTTAGTTAGGTCACTATAGCTATGGCTGAATATAGAGATAATATTGATCATCTTTCCTGTGTAGTTAGTTAGTTAGTTAGTTAGGTCACTATAGCTTTGGCTGAATATAGAGATAATATTGATCATCTTTCCTGTGTAGTTAGTTAGTTAGTTAGTTAGTTAGTTAGTTAGTTCGTTTGTTAGTTAGTTAGGTCACTATAGCTATGGCTGATTATAGAGATAATATTGATCATATATCCTGTGTAGTTAGTTAGTTAGTTAGTTAGTTAGTTATTTAGTTAGTTAGTTAGTTAGGTCACAATAGCTATGGCTAATTATAGAGATAATATTGATCATCTTTCCTGTGTAGTTAGTTAGTTAGTTAGTTAGTTAGTTAGTTAGGTCACTATTGTTATGGCTGAATATAGAGTTAATATTGATAATCTTTCCTGTGTAGTTAGTTAGTTAGTTAGGTCACAATAGCTGTGGCTGAATATAGAGATAATATTGATCATCTTTCCTGTGTAGTTAGTTAGTTAGTTAGTTAGTTAGTTAGTTAGTTAGTTAGTTAGTTAGGTCACTATAGCTATGGCTGAATATAGAGATAATATTGATAATCTTTCCTGTGTAGTTAGTTAGTTAGTTAGTTAGTTAGTTAGTTAGTTAGTTAGTTAGGTCAATATAGCTATGGCTGATTATAGAGAAAATATTGATCATATTTCCTGTGTAGTTAGTTAGTTAGTTAGGTCACTATAGCTGTGGCTGAATATATAGATAATATTGATCATCTTTCCTGTGTAGTTAGTTAGTTAGTTAGTTAGTTAGTTAGTTAGTTAGTTAGTTAGTTAGTTAGTTAGTTAGTTCGTTAGTTAGTTAGTTAGGTCACTATAGCTATGGCTGATTATAGAGATAATACTGATCATCTTTCCTGTGTAGTTAGTTAGTTAGTTAGTTAGTTAGGTCACTATAGCTGTGGCTGAATATAGAGATAATATTGATCATCTTTCCTGTGTAGTTAGTTAGTTAGTTAGTTAGTTAGTTAGTTAGTTAGTTAGTTAGTTAGTTAGTTAGTTAGTTAGTTAGTTAGTTAGGTCACTATAGCTGTGGCTGAATATAGAGATAATATTGATCATCTTTCCTGTGTAGTTAGTTAGTTAGTTAGTTAGTTAGTTAGTTAGTTAGTTAGTTAGTTAGTTAGTTAGTTACTTAGGTCACTATAGCTATGGCTGATTATAGAGATACTATTGATAATCTTTCCTGTGTAGTTAATTAGTTAGTTAGTTAGTTAGTTAGTTAGTTAGTTAGGTCACTATAGCTGTGGCTGAATATAGAAATAATATTGATCATCTTTCCTGTGTAGTTAGTTAGTTAGTTAGTTAGTTAGTTAGTTAGTTAGTTAGTTAGTTAGGTCATTATAGCTGTGGCTGAATATAGAGATAATATTGATTGATCATCTTTCTTGTGTAGTTAGTTAGTTAGTTAGTCAGTTAGTTAGTTAGTTAGTTATTTAGTTAGTTAGTTAGTTAGTTAGTTAGTTAGTTAGTTAGTTAGTTAGTTAGGTCACTATAGCTATGGCTGAATATAGAGATAATATTGATCATTTACGTTTTACATTTACGTTTTGGGGGGGGTGGGGGGTAGAAGGATTACTTTATCCTATCCCAGGTATTCCTTAAAGAGGTGGGGTTTCAAATGTCTACGGAAGGTGGTGAGTGACTCCGTTGTCCTGGCGTCGTGAGGGAGCTTGTTCCACCATTGTGGTGCCAGAGCAGCGAACAGTTTTGACTGGGCTGAGCGGGAACTATGGTTCCGCAGAGGAAGGGGAGCCAGCAGGCCAGAGGTGGGTGAACGCAATGCCCTCGTTTGGGTGTAGGGACTGATCAGAGCCTGAAGGTACGGAGGTGCCGTTCCCCTCACAGCTCCATAGGCAAGCACCATGGTCTTGTAACAGATGCGAGCTTCAACTGGAAGCCAGTGGAGGATGCGGAGGAGCGGGGTGACGTGAGAGAACTTGGGAAGGTTGAACACCAGACGGGCTGCGGCATTCTGGATGAGTTGTAGGAGTTTAATGGCACAGGCAGGGAGCCCAGCCAACAGCGAGTTGCAGTAATCCAGACGGGAGATGACAAGTGCCTGGATTAGGACCTGTGCCGCTTCCTGTGTAAGGCAGGGTCGTACTCTCCGAATGTTGTAGAGCATGAACCTACAGGATCGGGTCACCGCCTTGATGTTAGAGGAGAACGACAGGGTGTTGTCCAGGGTCACGCCAAGGCTCTTCGCACTCTGGGAGGAGGACACAACGGAGTTGTCAACCGTGATGGCGAGATCATGGAACGGGCAGTCCTTCCCCGGGAGGAAGAGCAGCTCCGTCTTGCCAAGGTTCAGCTTGAGGTGGTGATCCGTCAAGATAATATTGATCATCTTTCCTGTGTAGTTAGTTAGTTAGTTAGTTAGTTAGTTAGTTATGTCACTATAGCTATGGCTGAATATAGTGATAATAATGATCATCTTTCCTGTGTAGTTAGTTAGTTAGTTAGTTAGGTCACTATAGCTTTGGCTAAATATAGAGATAATATTGATCATCTTTCCTGTGTAGTTAGTTAGTTAGTTAGTTAGTTAGTTAGTTAGTTAGTTCGTTAGTTAGTTAGGTCACTATAGCTATGGCTGAATATAGAGATAATATTGATAATCTTTCCTGTGTAGTTAGTTAGTTAGTTAGTTAGTTAGTTAGTTAGTTAGTTAGTTAGTTAGTTTACTATAGCTTTGGCTGAATATAGAGATAATATTGATCATCTTTCCTGTGTAGTTAGTTAGTTAGTTAGTTAGTTAGTTAAGGAAAGATGATAGTAGTTTAGAGAGAGAGGAAATATGATAGTAGTTTAGAGAGAGAGGAAAGATTATAGTATTTTAGAGAGATAGGAAAGGTGATAGTAGTTTAGAGAGACAGGAAAGATGATAGTATTTTAGAGAGAGAGGAAAGATGATAGTAGTTTAGAGAAAGCAAGATAATGTATAAGAGTTATTCAATGATTATAGTAATGTTGTCATTTCAGCTAACGTGTAGTCAGTTGTTAGTTAGTTAGGTCACTATAGCTATGGCTGAATATAGAGATAATATTGATCATCTTTCCTGTGTAGTTAGTTAGTTAGTTAGTTAGTTAGTTAGTTAGTTAGTTAGTTAGTTAGGTCACTATAGCTATGGCTGAATATAGAGATAATATTGATCATTTACATTTTACATTTACGTTTTGGGGGGGGGGGGGGGGGTAGAAGGATTACTTTATCCTATCCCAGGTATTCCTTAAAGAGGTGGGGTTTCAAATGTCTCCGGAAGGTGGTGAGTGACTCCGTTGTCCTGGCGTCGTGAGGGAGCTTGTTCCACCATTGTGGTGCCAGAGCAGCGAACAGTTTTGACTGGGCTGAGCGGGAACTATGGTTCCGCAGAGGAAGGGGAGCCAGCAGGCCAGAGGTGGATGAACGCAATGCCCTCGTTTGGGTGTAGGGACTGATCAGAGCCTGAAGGTACGGAGGTGCCGTTCCCCTCACAGCTCCATAGGCAAGCACCATGGTCTTGTAACAGATGCGAGCTTCAACTGGAAGCCAGTGGAGGATGCGGAGGAGCGGGGTGACGTGAGAGAACTTGGGAAGGTTGAACACCAGACGGGCTGCGGCATTCTGGATGAGTTGTAGGAGTTTAATGGCACAGGCAGGGAGCCCAGCCAACAGCGAGTTGCAGTAATCCAGACGGGAGATGACAAGTGCCTGGATTAGGACCTGTGCCGCTTCCTGTGTAAGGCAAGGTCGTACTCTCCGAATGTTGTAGAGCATGAACCTACAGGATCGGGTCACCGCCTTGATGTTAGAGGAGAACGACAGGGTGTTGTCCAGGGTCACGCCAAGGCTCTTCGCACTCTGGGAGGAGGACACAACGGAGTTGTCAACCGTGATGGCGAGATCATGGAACGGGCAGTCCTTCACCGGGAGGAAGAGCAGCTCCGTCTTGCCAAGGTTCAGCTTGAGGTGGTGATCCGTCAAGATAATATTGATCATCTTTCCTGTGTAGTTAGTTAGTTAGTTAGTTAGTTAGTTATGTCACTATAGCTATAGCTGAATATATAGATAATATTGATCATCTTTCCTGTGTAGTTAGTTAGTTAGTTAGTTAGTTAGGTCACTATAGCTTTGGCTAAATATAGAGATAATATTGATCATCTTTCCTGTGTAGTTAGTTAGTTAGTTAGTTAGTTAGTTAGTTAGTTAGTTAGTTAGTTATGTCACTATAGCTATGGCTGAAAATAGAGATAATATTGATCATCTTTCCTGTGTAGTTAGTTAGTTAGTTAGTTAGTTAGTTAGTTAGTTAAGGAAAGATGATAGTAGTTTAGAGAGAGAGGAAATATGATAGTAGTTTAGAGAGACAGGAAAGATGATAGTATTTTAGAGAGAGAGGAAAGATGATAGTAGTTTAGAGAAAGCAAGATAATGTATAAGAGTTATTCAATGATTATAGTAATGTTGTCATTTCAGCTAACGTGTAGTCAGTTGTTAGTTAGTTAGGTCACTATAGCTATGGCTGAATATAGAGATAATATTGATAATCTTTCCTGTGTAGTTAGTTAGTTAGTTAGGTCACTATAGCTGTGGCTGAATATAGAGATAATATTGATCATCTTTCCTGTGTAGTTAGTTAGTTAGTTAGTTAGTTAGTTAGTTCGTTAGTCAGTTGTTAGTTAGTTAGGTCACTATAGCTATGGCTGATTATAGAGATAATATTGATCATATTTCCTGTGTAGTTAGTTAGTTAGTTAGTTAGTTAGTTAGTTAGGTCACTATAGCTATGGCTGATTATAAAGATAATATTGATCATATTTCCTGTGTAGTTAGTTAGTTAGTTAGTTAGTTAGTTAGTTAGTTAGTTAGTTAGTTAGTTAGTTAGTTAGTTAGTTAGTTAGTTAGTTAGTTAGTTAGGTCACTATAGCTATGGCTAATTATATAGATAATATTGATCATCTTTCCTGTGTAGTTAGTTAGTTAGTTAGTTAGTTAGTTAGTTAGTTAGTTAGTTAGTTAGTTAGTTAGTTAGTTAGTTAGTTAGTTAGTTAGTTAGTTAGTTAGTTAGTTAGTTAGTTAGTTAGGTCACTATAGCTATGGCTGAATATAGAGATCATATTGATCATCTTTCCTGTGTAGTTAGTTAGTTAGTTAGTTAGTTAGTTAGTTAGTTAGTTATTTAGTTAGTTAGTTAGTTAGGTCACTATAGCTATGGCTGAATATAGAGATCATATTGATCATCTTTCCTGTGTAGTTAGTTAGTTAGTTAGTTAGTTAGTTAGTTAGTTAGGTCACTATAGCTATGGCTGAATATAGAGATAATATTGATCATTTACGTTTTACATTTACGTTTTGGGGGGGGGGGGGGGGTAGAAGGATTACTTTATCCTATCCCAGGTATTCCTTAAAGAGGTGGGGTTTCAAATGTCTCCGGAAGGTGGTGAGTGACTCCGTTGTCCTGGCATCGTGAGGGAGCTTGTTCCACCATTGGGGTGCCAGAGCAGCGAACAGTTTTGACTGGGCTGAGCGGGAACTATGCTTCCGCAGAGGAAGGGGAGCCAGCAGG
This sequence comes from Coregonus lavaretus, assembly GCF_964263955.1. Classification (NCBI taxonomy): domain Eukaryota; kingdom Metazoa; phylum Chordata; class Actinopteri; order Salmoniformes; family Salmonidae; genus Coregonus; species Coregonus lavaretus. Next base: position 35,563 of record NW_028161911.1, read on the forward strand.
TCAGAGGTGGATGAACGCAATGCCCTCGTTTGGGTGTAGGGACTGATCAGAGCCTGAAGGTACGGAGGTGCCGTTCCCCTCACAGCTCCATAGAAAAGCACCATGGTCTTGTAACAGATGCGAGCTTCAACTGGAAGCCATTGGAGTGTGCGGAGGAGCGGGGTGACGTGAGAGAACTTGGGAAGGTTGAACACCAGACGGGCTGTGGCATTCTGGATGAGTTGTAGGAGTTTAATGGCACAGGCAGGGAGCCCAGCCAACAGCGAGTTGCAGTAATCCAGACGGGAGATGACAAGTGCCTGGATTAGGACCTGTGCCGCTTCCTGTGTAAGGCAGGGTCGTACTCTCCGAATGTTGTAGAGCATGAACCTACAGGATCGGGTCACCGCCTTGATGTTAGAGGAGAACGACAGGGTGTTGTCCAGGGTCACGCCAAGGCTCTTCCCACTCTGGGAGGAGGACACAACGGAGTTGTCAACCGTGATGGCAAGATCATGGAACGGGCAGTCCTTCCCCGGGAGGAAGAGCAGCTCCGTCTTGCCAAGGTTCAGCTTGAGGTGGTGATCCGTCAAGATAATATTGATCATCTTTCCTGTGTAGTTAGTTAGTTAGTTAGTTAGTTAGTTAGTTATGTCACTATAGCTATGGCTGAATATAGAGATAATATTGATCATCTTTCCTGTGTAGTTAGTTAGTTAGTTAGTTAGGTCACTATAGCTTTGGCTAAATATAGAGATAATATTGATCATCTTTCCTGTGTAGTTAGTTAGTTAGTTAGTTAGTTAGTTAGTTAGTTCGTTAGTTAGTTAGGTCACTATAGCTATGGCTGAATATAGAGATAATATTGATCATCTTTCCTGTGTAGTTAGTTAGTTAGTTAGTTAGTTAGATAGTTAGTTAGTTAGTTAGTTAGTTAGTTAGGTCACTATAGCTGTGGCTGAATATAGAGATAATATTGATCATCTTTCCTGTGTAGTTAGTTAGTTAGTTAGTTAGTTAGTTAGTTAGTTAGTTAGTTAGTTAAGGAAAGATGATAGTAGTTTAGAGAGAGAGGAAATATGATAGTAGTTTAGAGAGAGGAAAGATTATAGTATTTTAGAGAGATAGACAAGGTGATAGTAGTTTAGAGAGACAGGAAAGATGATAGTATTTTAGAGAGAGAGGAAAGATGATAGAAGTTTAGAGAAAGCAAGATAATGTATAAGAGTTATTCAATGATTATAGTAATGTTGTCATTTCAGCTAACGTGTAGTCAGTTGTTAGTTAGTTAGGTCACTATAGCTATGGCTGAATATAGAGATAATATTGATCATCTTTCCTGTGTAGTTAGTTAGTTAGTTAGGTCACTATAGCTGTGGCTGAATATAGAGATAATATTGATCATCTTTCCTGTGTAGTTAGTTAGTTAGCTAGTTCGTTAGTTAGTTAATTAGTTAGTTAGGTCACTATAGCTATGGCTGATTATAGAGATAATATTGATCATATTTCCTGTGTAGTTAGTTAGTTAGTTAGTTAGTTAGTTAGTTAGTTAGTTAGTTAGAAAGTTAGGTCACTATAGCTATGGCTAATTATAGAGATAATATTGATCATCTTTCCTGTGTAGTTAGTTAGTTAGTTAGTTAGGTAGTTAGGTCACTATAGCTATGGCTGAATATAGAGTTAATATTGATCATCTTTCCTGTGTAGTTAGTTAGTTAGTTAGTTAGTTAGTTAGTTAGTTAGTTAGTTAGTTAGTTAGTTAGTTAGGTCACTATAGCTATGGCTGAATATAGAGATAATATTGATCATTTACGTTTTACATTTATGTTTTGGGGGGGGGGGGGGGGTAGAAGGATTACTTTATCCTATCCCAGGTATTCCTTAAAGAGGTGGGGTTTCAAATGTCTCCGGAAGGTGGTGAGTGACTCCGTTGTCCTGGCGTCGTGAGGGAGCTTGTTC
>NW_028161911.1:45000-85426 GCF_964263955.1 Coregonus lavaretus
AGAGATAATATTGATCATCTTTCCTGTGTAGTTAGTTAGTTAGGTCACTATAGCTATGGCTGAATATAGAGATAATGTTGATCATCTTTCCTGTGTAGTTAGTTAGTTAGTTAGTTCGTTAGTTAGTTAATTAGTTAGTTAGGTCACTATAGCTATGGCTGATTATAGAGATAATATTGATCATATTTCCTGTGTAGTTAGTTAGTTAGTTAGTTAGTTAGTTAGTTAGGTCACTATAGCTATGGCTGATTATAGAGATAATATTGATCATATTTCCTGTGTAGTTAGTTAGTTAGTTAGTTAGTTAGTTAGTTAGTTAGTTAGTTAGGTCACTATAGCTATGGCTAATTATAGAGATAATATTGATCATCTTTCCTGTGTAGTTAGTTAGTTAGTTAGTTAGTTAGTTAGTTAGTTAGTTAGTTAGTTAGTTAGGTCACTATAGCTATGGCTGAATATATAGTTAATATTGATCATCTTTCCTGTGTAGTTAGTTAGTTAGTTAGTTAGTTAGTTAGTTAGTTAGTTAGTTAGTTAGTTAGTTAGTTAGTTAGTTAGTTAGGTCACTATAGCTATGGCTGAATATAGAGATCATATTGATCATCTTTCCTGGTAGTAGTTAGTTAGTTAGTTAGTTAGTTAGTTAGTTAGTTAGTTAGTTAGTTAGTTAGTTAGTTAGTTAGTTAGTTAGTTAGTTAGTTAGTTAGGTCACTATAGCTATGGCTGAATATAGAGATAATATTGATCATTTACGTTTTACATTTACGTTTTGGGGGGGGGGGGGGTAGAAGGATTACTTTATCCTATCCCAGGTATTCCTTAAAGAGGTGGGGTTTCAAATGTCTCCGGAAGGTGGTGAGTGACTCCGTTGTCCTGGCGTCGTGAGGGAGCTTGTTCCACCATTGGGGTGCCAGAGCAGCGAACAGTTTTGACTGGGCTGAGCAGGAACTATGCTTCCGCAGAGGAAGGGGAGCCAGCAGGTCAGAGGTGGATGAACGCAATGCCCTCGTTTGGGTGTAGGGACTGATCAGAGCCTGAAGGTACGGAGGTGCCGTTCCCCTCACAGCTCCATAGGCAAGCACCATGGTCTTGTAACAGATGCGAGCTTCAACTTGAAGCCAGTGGAGTGTGCGGAGGAGAGGGGTGACGTGAGAGAACTTGGGAAGGTTGAACACCAGACGGGCTGCGGCATTCTGGATGAGTAGTAGGAGTTTAATGGCACAGGCAGGGAGCCCAGCCAACAGCGAGTTGCAGTAATCCAGACGGGAGATGACAAGTGCCTGGATTAGGACCTGTGCCGCTTCCTGTGTAAGGCAGGGTCGTACTCTCCGAATGTTGTAGAGCATGAACCTACAGGATCGGGTCACCGCCTTGATGTTAGAGGAGAACGACAGGGTGTTGTCCAGGGTCACGCCAAGGCTCTTCGCACTCTGGGAGGAGGACACAACGGAGTTGTCAACCGTGATGGCGAGATCATGGAACGGGCAGTCCTTCCCCGGGAGGAAGAGCAGCTCCGTCTTGCCAAGGTTCAGCTTGAGGTGGTGATCCGTCAAGATAATATTGATCATCTTTCCTGTGTAGTTAGTTAGTTAGTTAGTTAGTTAGTTAGTTAGTTAGTTAGTTAGTTAGTTATGTCACTATAGCTATGGCTGAATATAGAGATAATATTGATCATCTTTCCTGTGTAGTTAGTTAGTTAGTTAGTTAGTTAGTTAGATAGTTAGTTAGTTAGTTAGTTAGTTAGGTCACTATAGCTGTGGCTGAATATAGAGATAATATTGATCATCTTTCCTGTGTAGTTAGTTAGTTAGTTAGTTAGTTAGTTAGTTAGTTAGTTAAGGACAGATGATAGTAGTTTAGAGAGAGAGGAAATATGATAGTAGTTTAGAAAGAGAGGAAATATTATAGTATTTTAGAGAGATAGGAAAGGTGATAGTAGTTTAGAGAGACAGGAAAGATGATAGTATTTTAGAGAGAGAGGAAAGATGATAGTAGTTTAGAGAAAGCAAGATAATGTATAAGAGTTATTCAATGATTATAGTAATGTTGTCATTTCAGCTAACGTGTAGTCAGTTGTTAGTTAGTTAGGTCACTATAGCTATGGCTGAATATAGAGATAATATTGATCATATTTCCTGTGTAGTTAGTTAGTTAGTTAGTTAGGTCACTATAGCTATTGCTGATTATAGAGATAATATTGATCATATTTCCTGTGTAGTTAGTTAGTTAGTTAGTTAGTTAGGTCACTATAGCTATGGCTGAATATAGAGTTAATATTGATAATCTTTCCTGTGTAGTTAGTTAGTTAGTTAGTTAGTTAGTTAGTTAGTTAGGTCACTATAGCTATGGCTGAATATAGAGATCATATTGATCATCTTTCCTGTGTAGTTAGTTAGTTAGTTAGTTAGTTAGTTAGTTAGTTAGTTAGTTAGTTAGTTAGTTAGTTAGTTAGTTAGTTAGTTCGTTAGTTAGTTAGGTCACTATAGCTATGGCTGAATATAGAGATAATATTGATAATCTTTCCTGTGTAGTTAGTTAGTTAGTTAGTTAGTTAGTTAGTTAGTTAGTTAGTTAGTTAGTTAGTTTACTATAGCTTTGGCTGAATATAGAGATAATATTGATCATCTTTCCTGTGTAGTTAGTTAGTTAGTTAGTTAGTTAGTTAAGGAAAGATGATAGTAGTTTAGAGAGAGAGGAAATATGATAGTAGTTTAGAGAGAGAGGAAAGATTATAGTATTTTAGAGAGATAGGAAAGGTGATAGTAGTTTAGAGAGACAGGAAAGATGATAGTATTTTAGAGAGAGAGGAAAGATGATAGTAGTTTAGAGAAAGCAAGATAATGTATAAGAGTTATTCAATGATTATAGTAATGTTGTCATTTCAGCTAACGTGTAGTCAGTTGTTAGTTAGTTAGGTCACTATAGCTATGGCTGAATATAGAGATAATATTGATCATCTTTCCTGTGTAGTTAGTTAGTTAGTTAGTTAGTTAGTTAGTTAGTTAGTTAGTTAGTTAGTTAGTTAGTTAGTTAGTTAGGTCACTATAGCTATGGCTGAATATAGAGATAATATTGATCATTTACATTTTACATTTACGTTTTGGGGGGGGGGGGGGGGGGTAGAAGGATTACTTTATCCTATCCCAGGTATTCCTTAAAGAGGTGGGGTTTCAAATGTCTCCGGAAGGTGGTGAGTGACTCCGTTGTCCTGGCGTCGTGAGGGAGCTTGTTCCACCATTGTGGTGCCAGAGCAGCGAACAGTTTTGACTGGGCTGAGCGGGAACTATGGTTCCGCAGAGGAAGGGGAGCCAGCAGGCCAGAGGTGGATGAACGCAATGCCCTCGTTTGGGTGTAGGGACTGATCAGAGCCTGAAGGTACGGAGGTGCCGTTCCCCTCACAGCTCCATAGGCAAGCACCATGGTCTTGTAACAGATGCGAGCTTCAACTGGAAGCCAGTGGAGTGTGCGGAGGAGCGGGGTGACGTGAGAGAACTTGGGAAGGTTGAACACCAGACGGGCTGTAGGAGTTTAATGGCACAGGCAGGGAGCCCAGCCAACAGCGAGTTGCAGTAATCCAGACGGGAGATGACAAGTGCCTGGATTAGGACCTGTGCCACTTCCTGTGTAAGGCAGGGTCGTACTCTCCGAATGTTGTAGAGCATGAACCTACAGGATCGGGTCACCGCATTGATGTTAGAGGAGAACGACAGGGTGTTGTCCAGGGTCACGCCAAGGCTCTTCGCACTCTGGGAGGAGGACACAACGGAGTTGTCAACCGTGATGGCGAGATCATGGAACGGGCAGTCCTTCCCCGGGAGGAAGAGCAGCTCCGTCTTGCCAAGGTTCAGCTTGAGGAAGCGGCACAGGTCCTAATCCAGGCACTTGTCATCTCCCGTCTGGATTACTGCAACTCGCTGTTGGCTGGGCTCCCTGCCTGTGCCATTAAACCCCTACAACTCATCCAGAATGCCGCAGCCCGTCTGGTGTTCAACCTTCCCAAGTTCTCTCACGTCACCCCCCTCCTCCGCACACTCCACTGGCTTCCAGTTGAAGCTCGCATCCGTTACAAGACCATGGTGCTTGCCTATGGAGCAGTGAGGGGAACGGCACCTCTGTACCTTCGGGCTCTGATCAGTCCCTACACCCAAACGAGGGCATTGCGTTCATCCACCTCTGGCCTGCTGGCTCCCCTTCCTCTGCGGAAGCATAGTTCCCGCTCAGCCCAGTCAAAACTGTTCGCTGCTCTGGCACCCCAATGGTGGAACAAGCTCCCTCACGACGCCAGGACAGCGGAGTCACTCACCACCTTCCGGAGACATTTGAAACCCCACCTCTTTAAGGAATACCTGGGATAGGATAAAGTAATCCTTCTACCCCCCCCCCCCCCCCCCCCCCCCAAAAAAAAATATTGTAAAGTGGTTATCCCACTGGCTATAGGGTGAATGCACCAATTTGTGAGTCGCTCTGGATAAGAGCGTCTGCTAAATGACGTAAATGTGCCCTTGAGCAAGGCACTTAACCCTAATTGCTCCTGTAAGTCGCTCTGGATAAGAGCGTCTGCTAAATGACTAAAATGTAAATGTAAATGTAGTTAGTTAGTTAGTTAGTTAGTTAGTTAGTTAGTTAGTTAGTTAGTTAGTTAGTTAGTTAGTTAGGTCAGTATAGCTTTGGCTAAATATAGAGATAATATTGATCATCTTTCCTGTGTAGTTAGTTAGTTAGTTAGTTAGTTAGTTAGTTAGTTAGTTAGTTAGTTCGTTAGTTCGTTAGTTCGTTAGTTAGGTCACTATAGCTATGGCTGAATATAGAGATAATATTGATCATCTTTCCTGTGTAGTTAGTTAGTTAGTTAGTTAGATAGTTAGTTAGTTAGTTAGTTAGTTAGTTAGTTAGTTAGTTAGTTAGTTAGTTAGTTAGTTAGTTAGTTAGTTAGTTAGTTAGTTAGTTAGTTAGTTAGTTAGGTCACTATAGCTGTGGCTGAATATAGAGATAATATTGATCATCTTTCCTGTGTAGTTAGTTAGTTAGTTAGTTAGTTAGTTAGTTAGTTAGTTAGTTAGTTAGTTAGTTAGTTAGTTAGTTAGTTAGTTAGTTAGTTAGTTAGTTAGTTAGTTAGTTAGTTAGTTAGTTAGTTAGTTAGTTAAGGAAAGATGATAGTAGTTTAGAGAGAGAGGAAATATGATAGTAGTTTAGAGAGAGAGGAAAGATTATAGTATTTTAGAGAGATAGGAAAGGTGATAGTAGTTTAGAGAGACAGGAAAGATGATAGTATTTTAGAGAGAGAGGAAAGATGATAGTAGTTTAGAGAAAGCAAGATAATGTATAAGAGTTATTCAATGATTATAGTAATGTTGTCATTTCAGCTAACGTGTAGTCAGTTGTTAGTTAGTTAGGTCACTATAGCTATGGCTGAATATAGAGATAATATTGATCATCTTTCCTGTGTAGTTAGTTAGTTAGTTAGTTAGGTCACTATAGCTGTGATTGAATATAGAGATAATATTGATCATCTTTCCTGTGTAGTTAGTTAGTTAGTTAGTTCGTTAGTTAGTTAATTAGTTAGTTAGGTCACTATAGCTATGGCTGATTATAGAGATAATATTGATCATATTTCCTGTGTATTTAGTTAGTTAGTTAGTTAGTTAGTTAGGTCACTATAGCTATGGCTGATTATAGAGATAATATTGATCATATTTCCTGTGTAGTTAGTTAGTTAGTTAGTTAGTTAGTTAGTTAGTTAGTTAGTTAGTTAGTTAGTTAGGTGTGGTCTGGCTAATCATCCTAAGCTAGGCCCATCTCCCGGCTATCTACCTCTCTGTCAACCGGACGGGACCACCTAGTGTTGACACGGAGCCCCGCCGATCCTACACGACTGGTCTGCCGACGAAATCGTCTGATGTGGTTACGACGTTAACCACGAAGATTCCATCCATCTGCAAGCCCTGGCCCTTACTCACTAGTGCTTACCGGACCTTATGATAACTCAGCTATACAGCTGATATCTGCTGGACTGTTCCTTTTTACGGTACTACATCCTGTTTATGTTTAGCCTCAGCCCAAACATGGTTAGTTTATTGTTGTTTCGGTTATTTCTAATTGTACTATATCACTGTAGACCCCCCAGCCTAGCTAAACCTGCCTTAGATAGCTCCTTTGCCCCTCCCCCTATACACGCGGAGACCGACTCAATTGATGCCTCCAGCGATGCTATCTCTTTCATTGTTACCCAACGCTTAGGTTTACCTCCACTTTACTCATATCCTTCCATATCCTTGTCTGTACATAATGCCCTGAATCTTTTCTATAACACCCGGAAATCTGCCCCCTTTATTCTATGTACCCAACGCACTAGAAGACCAGTTCTTAAAGCCTTTAGCCGTATCCTTATTCTAGTCCTCCTCTGTTCCTCTGGTGATGTAGAGGCTAACCCAGGCCCTGCAGCCCTCAGTATCACTCCTACTCCCCAGGCGCTATCATTTGATGACTTCTGTAATCGCAAAAGTCTTGGTTTCTTGCACATAAATATCAGAAGTCTACTTCCTAAGTTTGAGTTATTCACTGCGTTAGCACACTCTGCCAACCCTGATGTTCTAGCAGTGTCTGAATCCTGGCTCAGGAAGGCCACCAAAAATTCTGAAATTTCCATCCCCAACTATAACATTTTCCGTCTAGATAGAACTGCCAAAGGGGGTGGAGTTGCAATCTACTGTAGAGATAGCCTGCAGAGCTCTATCATACTATCCAGGTCTGTGCCCAAACAGTTTGAGCTTCTACTTCTAAAAATCCACCTTTCCAGAAATAAGTCTCTCACTGTTGCCGCTTGCTACAGACCCCCCTCAGCCCCCAGCTGTGCCCTGGACACCATATGTGAATTGATTGCCCCCCATTTATCCTCAGAGTTTGTACTGCTTGGTGACCTAAATTGGGATATGCTTAATACCCCAGCCATCCTACAATCCAAGCTAGATGCCCTCAACCTCACGCAAATTATCAACGAACCTACCAGGTACAACCCTAAATCCGTAAACATGGGTACCCTCATAGATATCATCCTGACTAACATACCCTCTAAATACACCTCAGCTGTCTTCAACCAGGATCTCAGCGATCACTGCCTTATTGCCTGCGTCCGTAACGGGTCCGCGGTCAAACGACCACCCCTCATCACTGTCAAACGCTCCCTAAAACACTTTAGCGAGGAGGCCTTCCTAATTGACCTGGCCCAGGTATCCTGGATGGATATAGATCTCATTCCGTCAGTAGAGGATGCCTGGTTGTTCCTTAAAAGTAATTTCCTCTCAATCTTAAATAAACATGCCCCATTCAAAAAATACAGAACTAAGAACCGATATAGCCCCTGGTTCTCCTCAGACTTGACTGCCCTTGACCAGCACAAAAACATCCTGTGGCGTACAGCATTAGCATCAAATAGCCCCCGCGATATGCAACTTTTCAGGGAAGTTAGGAACCAATATACACAAGCAGTCAGGAAAGCAAAGGCTAACTTTTTCAAACAGAAATTTGCATCCTGTAGCACTAACTCCAAAACGTTTTGGGACACTGTAAAGTCCATGGAGAATAAGAGCACTTCCTCCCAGCTGCCCACTGCACTGAGGCTAGGAAACACTATCACCACCGATAAATCTACAATAATCGAGAATTTCAACAAGCATTTTGCTACAGCTGGCCATGCTTTCCATCTGGCTACCACTAACCCGGCCACCAACTCTGCACCCTCTGCTGCAACTTGCCCATTCCCCCCCCCCGCTTCTCCTTCACACAAATTCAGACAGCTGATGTTTTGAAAGCGCTGCAAAATCTGGACCCCTACAAATCAGCTGGGCTAGACAATCTGGACCCTTTCTTTCTAAAACTAGCCGCCGAAATTGTCGCAACCCCTATTACTAGTCTGTTCAACCTCTCTTTCATAACGTCTGAGATCCCCAGAGATTGGAAAGCTGCCGTGGTCATCCCCCTCTTCAAAGGGGGTGACACTCTAGATCCAAACTGCTACAGACCTATATCCATCCTGCCCTGCCTTTCGAAAGTATTCGAAAGCCAAGTTAACAAACAGATCATCGACCATTTCGAATACCATCGTACCTTCTCCGCTATGCAATCCGGTTTCGGAGCAGGTCACGGGTGCACTTCAGCCACGCTCAAGGTCCTAAACGATATTATAACCGCGATTGATAATAGACAGTACTGTGCAGCCGTCTTCATCGACCTGGCCAAGGCTTTCGACTCTGTCAACCACCGCATTCTTATTGGCAGACTAAATAGCCTTGGTTTCTCAAATGACTGCCTCGCCTGGTTCACCAACTACTTCTCAGATAGAGTTCAGTGTGTCAAATCGGAGGGCCTGTTGTCTGGACCTATGGCAGTCTCTATGGGGGTGCCACAGGGTTCAATTCTTGGGCCGACACTTTTCTCTGTGTATATCAATGATGTCGCTCTTGCTGCTGGTGACTCTCAGATCCACCTCTATGCAGACGACACCATTTTGTATACATCTGGCCCTTCATTGGACACTGTGTTAACAAACCTCCAAACGAGCTTCAATGCCATACAACAATCCTTCAGTAGCCTTCAACTGCTCTTAAACACTAGTAAAACTAAATGCATGCTTTTCAATCGAATGCTGCTGGCACCCGCCCACCCGACTAGAATCACCACTCTCGACGGGTCTGACCTAGAGTATGTGGACAACTACAAATACCTAGGTGTCTGGTTAGACTGTAAACTCAACTTCCAGACTCACATAAAGAATCTCCAATCCAAAGTTAAATCTAGAATCGGCTTCCTATTTCGCAACAAAGCCTCCTTCACTCATGCTGCCAAACATGCCCTCGTAAAACTGACTATCCTACCGATCCTTGACTTCGGCGATGTCATTTACAAAATAGCCTCCAACACTCTACTCAGCAAATTGGATGTAGTCTATCACAGTGCCATCCGTTTTGTCTCCAAAGCCCCATACACTACCCACCACTGTGACCTGTACGCTCTTGTTGGCTGGTCCTCACTACATGTTCGTCATCAAACCCACTGGCTCCAGGCCATCTATAAATCACTGCTAGGCAAATCCCCGCCTTATCTTAGCTCATTGGTCACCATAGCAGCACCCACCCGTAGTCTGCGCTCCAGCAGGTATATCTCACTGGTCATTCCCAAAGCCAACACCTCCTTTGGCCGCCATTCCTTCCAGTTCTCTGCTGCCAATGACTGGAACGAATTGCAAAAATCTCTGAAGCTGGAGACTCTTATCTCCCTCAATAACTTTAAGCATCAGTTGTCAGAGCACCTTACCGATCACTGCACCTGTACACAGCCCATCTGAAATTAGCCCACCCAACTACCTCATCCCTATATTGTTATTTATTTTGCTCTTTTGCACCCCAGTATCTCTATTTGCACATAATCTCTTGCACATCTAGCATTCCAGTGTTAATACTATTGTAATTATTCTGCACTATAGCCTATTTATTGCCTTACCTCCATAACTTGCTACATTTGCACACACTGTATATATATTTTCTGTTGTATTTCTGACTTTGTTTTTTACCCCATATGTAACTCTGTGTTGTTTTTATTGCACTACTTTGCTTTATCTTGGCCAGGTCGCAGTTGTAAATGAGAACCTGTTCTCAACTGGCTTACCTGGTTAAATAAAGGTGAAATAAAAATAAATAAATAAATAAATATAGCTATGGCTGATTATAGAGATAATATTGATCATATTTCCTGTGTAGTTAGTTAGTTAGTTAGTTAGTTAGTTAGGTCACTATAGGGACTGATCAGAGCCTGAAGGTACGGAGGTGCCGTTCCCCTCACAGCTCCATAGGCAAGCACCATGGTCTTGTAACAGATGCGAGCTTCAACTGGAAGCCAGTGGAGTGTGCGGAGGAGCGGGGTGACGTGAGAGAACTTGGGAAGGTTGAACACCAGACGGGCTGCGGCATTCTGGATGAGTTGTAGGGGTTTAATGGCACAGGCAGGGAGCCCAGCCAACAGCGAGTTGCAGTAATCCAGACGGGAGATGACAAGTGCCTGGATTAGGACCTGTGCCGCTTCCTGTGTAAGGCAGGGTCGGACTCTCCGAATGTTGTAGAGCATGAACCTACAGGATCGGGTCACCGCCTTGATGTTAGAGGAGAACGACATGGTGTTGTCCAGGGTCACGCCAAGGCTCTTCGCACTCTGGGAGGAGGACACAACGGAGTTGTCAACCATGATGGCGAGATCATGGAACGGGCAGTCCTTCCCCGGGAGGAAGAGCAGCTCCGTCTTGCCAAGGTTCAGCTTGAGGTGGTGATCCGTCAAGATAATATTGATCATCTTTCCTGTGTAGTTAGTTAGTTAGTTAGTTAGTTAGTTAGTTAGTTATGTCACTATAGCTATGGCTGAATATAGAGATAATATTGATCATCTTTCCTGTGTAGTTAGTTAGTTAGTTAGTTAGTTAGTTAGTTAGTTAGTTAGGTCACTATAGCTTTGATTAAATATAGAGATAATATTGATCATCTTTCCTGTGTAGTTAGTTAGTTAGTTAGTTAGTTAGTTAGTTAGTTAGTTAGTTAGTTAGTTAGTTAGTTCGTTAGTTAGGTCACTATAGCTATGGCTGAATATATAGATAATATTGATCATCTTTCCTGTGTAGTTAGTTAGTTAGTTAGTTAGTTAGTTAGTTAGTTAGTTAGTTAGTTAGTTAGTTAGTTAGTTAGTTAGTTAGTTAGTTAGTTAGGTCACTATAGCTGTGGCTGAATATAGAGATAATATTGATCATCTTTCCTGTGTAGTTAGTAAGTTAGTTAGTTAGTTAGTTAAGGAAAGATGATAGTAGTTTAGAGAGAGAGGAAATATGATAGTAGTTTAGAGAGAGAGGAAAGATTATAGTATTTTAGAGAGATAGGAAAGGTGATAGTAGTTTAGAGACACAGGAAAGATGATAGTATTTTAGAGAGAGAGGAAAGATGATAGTAGTTTAGAGAAAGCAAGATAATGTATAAGAGTTATTCAATGATTATAGTAATGTTGTCATTTCAGCTAACGTGTAGTCAGTTGTTAGTTAGTTAGGTCACTATAGCTATGGCTGAATATAGTGATAATATTGATCATCTTTCCTGTGTAGTTAGTTAGTTAGTTAGGTCACTATAGCTGTGGCTGAATATAGAGATAATATTGATCATATTTCCTGTGTAGTTAGTTAGTTAGTTAGTTCGTTAGTTAGTTAATTAGTTAGTTAGGTCACTATAGCTATGGCTGATTATAGAGATAATATTGATCATATTTCCTGTGTAGTTAGTTAGTTAGTTAGTTAGTTAGTTAGTTAGTTAGTTAGTTAGTTAGTTAGTTAGGTCACTATAGCTATGGCTGAATATAGAGTTAATATTGATCATCTTTCCTGTGTAGTTAGTTAGTTAGTTAGTTAGTTAGTTAGTTAGTTAGTTAGTTAGTTAGTTAGTTAGTTAGTTAGGTCACTATAGCTATGTCTGATTATAGAGATAATATTGATCATCTTTCCTGTGTAGTTAGTTAGTTAGTTAGTTAGTTAGTTAGTTAGTTAGTTCGTTCGTTAGTTAGGTCACTATAGCTATGGCTGAATATAGAGATAATATTGATCATCTTTCCTGTGTAGTTAGTTAGTTAGTTAGTTAGTTAGGTCACTATAGCTGTGGCTGAATATAGAGATAATATTGATCATCTTTCCTGTGTAGTTAGTTAGTTAGTTAGTTAGTTAGTTAGTTAGTTAGTTAGTTAGTTAGTTAAGGAAAGATGATAGTAGTTTAGAGAGAGAGGAAATATGATAGTAGTTTAGAGAGAGAGGAAAGATTATAGTATTTTAGAGAGATAGGAAAGGTGATAGTAGTTTAGAGAGACAGAAAAGATGATAGTATTTTAGAGAGAGATGAAAGATGATAGTAGTTTAGAGAAAGCAAGATAATGTATAAGAGTTATTCAATGATTATAGTAATGTTGTCATTTCAGCTAACGTGTAGTCAGTTGTTAGTTAGTTAGGTCACTATAGCTATGGCTGAATATAGAGATAATATTGATCATATTTCCTGTGTAGTTAGTTAGTTAGTTAGGTCACTATAGCTGTGGCTGAATATAGAGATAATATTGATCATCTTTCCTGTGTAGTTAGTTAGTTAGTTAGTTCGTTAGTTAGTTAATTAGTTAGTTAGGTCACTATAGCTATTGCTGATTATAGAGATAATATTAATCATATTTCCTGTGTAGTTAGTTAGTTAGTTAGTTAGTTAGGTCACTATAGCTATGGCTGATTATAGAGATAATATTGATCATCTTTCCTGTGTAGTTAGTTAGTTAGTTAGTTAGTTAGTTAGTTAGTTAGTTAGTTAGTTATGTCACTATAGCTATGGCTGAATATAGAGATAATATTGATCATCTTTCCTGTGTAGTTAGTTAGTTAGTTAGTTAGTTAGTTAGTTAGTTAGTTAGTTAGTTAGTTAGTTAGTTAGGTCACTATAGCTTTGATTAAATATAGAGATAATATTGATCATCTTTCCTGTGTAGTTAGTTAGTTAGTTAGTTAGTTAGTTAGTTAGTTAGTTAGTTAGTTAGTTAGTTAGTTAGTTAGGTCACTATAGCTGTGGCTGAATATAGAGATAATATTGATCATCTTTCCTGTGTAGTTAGTTAGTTAGTTAGTTAGTTAGTTAGTTAGTTAGGTCACTATAGCTGTGGCTGAATATAGAGATAATATTGATCATCTTTCCTGTGTAGTTAGTTAGTTATTTAGTTAGTTAGTTAGTTAGTTAGTTAGTTAGTTAAGGAAAGATGATAGTAGTTTAGAGAGAGAGGAAATATGATAGTAGTTTAGAGAGAGAGGAAATATTATAGTATTTTAGAGAAAGCAAGATAATGTATAAGAGTTATTCAATGATTATAGTAATGTTGTCATTTCAGCTAACGTGTAGTCAGTTGTTAGTTAGTTAGGTCACTATAGCTATGGCTGAATATAGAGATAATATTGATCATCTTTCCTGTGTAGTTAGTTAGTTAGTTAGGTCACTATAGCTGTGGCTGAATATAGAGATAATATTGATCATCTTTCCTGTGTAGTTAGTTAGTTAGTTAGTTCGTTAGTTAGTTAATTAGTTAGTTAGGTCACTATAGCTATGGCTGATTATAGAGATAATATTGATCATATTTCCTGTGTAGTTAGTTAGTTAGTTAGTTAGTTAGGTCACTATAGCTATGGCTGATTATAGAGATAATATTGATCATATTTCCTGTGTAGTTAGTTAGTTAGTTAGTTAGTTAGTTAGTTAGTTAGTTAGTTAGTTAGTTATGTCACTATAGCTATGGCTAATTATAGAGATAATATTGATCATCTTTCCTGTGTAGTTAGTTAGTTAGTTAGTTAGTTAGTTAGTTAGTTAGTTAGTTAGTTAGTTAGTTAGTTATGTCACTATAGCTATGGCTGAATATAGAGATAATATTGATCATCTTTCCTGTGTAGTTAGTTAGTTAGTTAGTTAGTTAGTTAGTTAGTTAGTTAGTTAGTTAGTTAGTTAGTTAGGTCACTATAGCTTTGATTAAATATAGAGATAATATTGATCATCTTTCCTGTGTAGTTAGTTAGTTAGTTAGTTAGTTAGTTAGTTAGTTAGTTAGTTAGTTAGTTCGTTAGTTCGTTAGTTAGGTCACTATAGCTATGGCTGAATATAGAGATAATATTGATCATCTTTCCTGTGTAGTTAGTTAGTTAGTTAGTTAGTTAGTTAGTTAGTTAGTTAGTTAGTTAGTTAGTTAGTTAGTTAGTTAGTTAGTTAGGTCACTATAGCTGTGGCTGAATATAGAGATAATATTGATCATCTTTCCTGTGTAGTTAGTTAGTTATTTAGTTAGTTAGTTAGTTAGTTAGTTAGGTCACTATAGCTGTGGCTGAATATAGAGATAATATTGATCATCTTTCCTGTGTAGTTAGTTAGTTAGTTAGTTAGTTAGTTAGTTAGTTAGTTAGTTAGTTAGTTAGTTAAGGAAATATGATAGTAGTTTAGAGAGAGAGGAAATATGATAGTAGTTTAGAGAGAGAGGAAAGATTATAGTATTTCAGAGAGATAGGAAAGGTGATAGTAGTTTAGAGAGACAGAAAAGATGATAGTATTTTAGAGAGAGAGGAAAGATGATAGTAGTTTAGAGAAAGCAAGATAATGTATAAGAGTTATTCAATGATTATAGTAATGTTGTCATTTCAGCTAACGTGTAGTCAGTTGTTAGTTAGTTAGGTCACTATAGCTATGGCTGAATATAGAGATAATATTGATCATCTTTCCTGTGTAGTTAGTTAGTTAGTTAGGTCACTATAGCTGTGGCTGAATATATAGATAATATTGATCATCTTTCCTGTGTAGTTAGTTAGTTAGTTAGTTCGTTAGTTAGTTAATTAGTTAGTTAGGTCACTATAGCTATGGCTGATTATAGAGATAATATTGATCATATTTCCTGTGTAGTTAGTTAGTTAGTTAGTTAGTTAGGTCACTATAGCTATGGCTAATTATAGAGATAATATTGATCATCTTTCCTGTGTAGTTAGTTAGTTAGTTAGTTAGTTAGTTAGTTAGTTAGTTAGTTAGTTAGTTAGGTCACTATAGCTTTGATTAAATATAGAGATAATATTGATCATCTTTCCTGTGTAGTTAGTTAGTTAGTTAGTTAGTTAGTTAGTTAGTTAGTTAGTTAGTTAGTTAGTTAGTTAGTTAGTTAGTTAGTTAGTTAGTTCGTTAGTTAGGTCACTATAGCTATGGCTGAATATAGAGATAATATTGATCATCTTTCCTGTGTAGTTAGTTAGTTAGTTAGTTAGTTAGTTAGTTAGTTAGTTAGTTAGTTAGTTAGTTAGTTAGTTAGGTCACTATAGCTGTGGCTGAATATAGAGATAATATTGATCATCTTTCCTGTGTAGTTAGTTAGTTAGTTAGTTAGTTAGTTAGTTAGTTAGTTAGTTAGTTAGTTAGTTAGTTAGTTAGTTAGTTAGTTAGTTAGTTAGTTAAGGAAAGATGATAGTAGTTTAGAGAGAGAGGAAATATGATAGTAGTTTAGAGAGAGAGGAAAGATTATAGTATTTTAGAGAGATAGGAAAGGTGATAGTAGTTTAGAGACACAGGAAAGATGATAGTATTTTAGAGAGAGAGGAAAGATGATAGTAGTTTAGAGAAAGCAAGAAATTGTATAAGAGTTATTCAATGATTATAGTAATGTTGTCATTTCAGCTAACGTGTAGTCAGTTGTTAGTTAGTTAGGTCACTATAGCTATGGCTGAATATAGAGATAATATTGATAATCTTTCCTGTGTAGTTAGTTAGTTAGTTAGTTCGTTAGTTAGTTAATTAGTTAGTTAGTTAGTTAGTTAGTTAGGTCACTATAGCTATGGCTGAATATAGAGTTAATATTGATCATCTTTCCTGTGTAGTTAGTTAGTTAGTTAGTTAGTTAGTTAGTTAGTTAGTTAGTTAGTTAGTTAGTTAGTTAGTTAGTTAGTTAGTTAGTTAGTTAGGTCACTATAGCTATGTCTGATTATAGAGATAATATTGATCATCTTTCCTGTGTAGTTAGTTAGTTAGTTAGTTAGTTAGTTAGTTAGTTAGTTCGTTCGTTAGTTAGGTCACTATAGCTATGGCTGAATATAGAGATAATATTGATCATCTTTCCTGTGTAGTTAGTTAGTTAGTTAGTTAGTTAGGTCACTATAGCTGTGGCTGAATATAGAGATAATATTGATCATCTTTCCTGTGTAGTTAGTTAGTTAGTTAGTTAGTTAGTTAGTTAGTTAGTTAAGGAAAGATGATAGTAGTTTAGAGAGAGAGGAAATATGATAGTAGTTTAGAGAGAGAGGAAAGATTATAGTATTTTAGAGAGATAGGAAAGGTGATAGTAGTTTAGAGAGACAGAAAAGATGATAGTATTTTAGAGAGAGATGAAAGATGATAGTAGTTTAGAGAAAGCAAGATAATGTATAAGAGTTATTCAATGATTATAGTAATGTTGTCATTTCAGCTAACGTGTAGTCAGTTGTTAGTTAGTTAGGTCACTATAGCTATGGCTGAATATAGAGATAATATTGATCATATTTCCTGTGTAGTTAGTTAGTTAGTTAGGTCACTATAGCTGTGGCTGAATATAGAGATAATATTGATCATCTTTCCTGTGTAGTTAGTTAGTTAGTTAGTTCGTTAGTTAGTTAATTAGTTAGTTAGGTCACTATAGCTATTGCTGATTATAGAGATAATATTAATCATATTTCCTGTGTAGTTAGTTAGTTAGTTAGTTAGTTAGGTCACTATAGCTATGGCTGATTATAGAGATAATATTGATCATCTTTCCTGTGTAGTTAGTTAGTTAGTTAGTTAGTTAGTTAGTTAGTTAGTTAGTTAGTTATGTCACTATAGCTATGGCTGAATATAGAGATAATATTGATCATCTTTCCTGTGTAGTTAGTTAGTTAGTTAGTTAGTTAGTTAGTTAGTTAGTTAGTTAGTTAGGTCACTATAGCTTTGATTAAATATAGAGATAATATTGATCATCTTTCCTGTGTAGTTAGTTAGTTAGTTAGTTAGTTAGTTAGTTAGTTAGTTAGTTAGTTAGTTAGTTAGTTAGGTCACTATAGCTGTGGCTGAATATAGAGATAATATTGATCATCTTTCCTGTGTAGTTAGTTAGTTAGTTAGTTAGTTAGTTAGTTAGTTAGGTCACTATAGCTGTGGCTGAATATAGAGATAATATTGATCATCTTTCCTGTGTAGTTAGTTAGTTATTTAGTTAGTTAGTTAGTTAGTTAGTTAAGGAAAGATGATAGTAGTTTAGAGAGAGAGGAAATATGATAGTAGTTTAGAGAGAGAGGAAATATTATAGTATTTTAGAGAAAGCAAGATAATGTATAAGAGTTATTCAATGATTATAGTAATGTTGTCATTTCAGCTAACGTGTAGTCAGTTGTTAGTTAGTTAGGTCACTATAGCTATGGCTGAATATAGAGATAATATTGATCATCTTTCCTGTGTAGTTAGTTAGTTAGTTAGGTCACTATAGCTGTGGCTGAATATAGAGATAATATTGATCATCTTTCCTGTGTAGTTAGTTAGTTAGTTAGTTCGTTAGTTAGTTAATTAGTTAGTTAGGTCACTATAGCTATGGCTGATTATAGAGATAATATTGATCATATTTCCTGTGTAGTTAGTTAGTTAGTTAGTTAGTTAGGTCACTATAGCTATGGCTGATTATAGAGATAATATTGATCATATTTCCTGTGTAGTTAGTTAGTTAGTTAGTTAGTTAGTTAGTTAGTTAGTTAGTTAGTTAGTTAGTTAGTTATGTCACTATAGCTATGGCTAATTATAGAGATAATATTGATCATCTTTCCTGTGTAGTTAGTTAGTTAGTTAGTTAGTTAGTTAGTTAGTTAGTTAGTTATGTCACTATAGCTATGGCTGAATATAGAGATAATATTGATCATCTTTCCTGTGTAGTTAGTTAGTTAGTTAGTTAGTTAGTTAGTTAGTTAGTTAGTTAGTTAGGTCACTATAGCTTTGATTAAATATAGAGATAATATTGATCATCTTTCCTGTGTAGTTAGTTAGTTAGTTAGTTAGTTAGTTAGTTAGTTAGTTAGTTAGTTAGTTAGTTCGTTAGTTCGTTAGTTAGGTCACTATAGCTATGGCTGAATATAGAGATAATATTGATCATCTTTCCTGTGTAGTTAGTTAGTTAGTTAGTTAGTTAGTTAGTTAGTTAGTTAGTTAGTTAGTTAGTTAGTTAGGTCACTATAGCTGTGGCTGAATATAGAGATAATATTGATCATCTTTCCTGTGTAGTTAGTTAGTTATTTAGTTAGTTAGTTAGTTAGTTAGTTAGGTCACTATAGCTGTGGCTGAATATAGAGATAATATTGATCATCTTTCCTGTGTAGTTAGTTAGTTAGTTAGTTAGTTAGTTAGTTAGTTAGTTAGTTAGTTAGTTAGTTAGTTAGTTAAGGAAATATGATAGTAGTTTAGAGAGAGAGGAAATATGATAGTAGTTTAGAGAGAGAGGAAAGATTATAGTATTTCAGAGAGATAGGAAAGGTGATAGTAGTTTAGAGAGACAGAAAAGATGATAGTATTTTAGAGAGAGAGGAAAGATGATAGTAGTTTAGAGAAAGCAAGATAATGTATAAGAGTTATTCAATGATTATAGTAATGTTGTCATTTCAGCTAACGTGTAGTCAGTTGTTAGTTAGTTAGGTCACTATAGCTATGGCTGAATATAGAGATAATATTGATCATCTTTCCTGTGTAGTTAGTTAGTTAGTTAGGTCACTATAGCTGTGGCTGAATATAGAGATAATATTGATCATCTTTCCTGTGTAGTTAGTTAGTTAGTTAGTTCGTTAGTTAGTTAATTAGTTAGTTAGGTCACTATAGCTATGGCTGATTATAGAGATAATATTGATCATATTTCCTGTGTAGTTAGTTAGTTAGTTAGTTAGTTAGGTCACTATAGCTATGGCTAATTATAGAGATAATATTGATCATCTTTCCTGTGTAGTTAGTTAGTTAGTTAGTTAGTTAGTTAGTTAGTTAGTTAGTTAGTTAGTTAGTTAGTTAGTTAGTTAGGTCACTATAGCTTTGATTAAATATAGAGATAATATTGATCATCTTTCCTGTGTAGTTAGTTAGTTAGTTAGTTAGTTAGTTAGTTAGTTAGTTAGTTAGTTAGTTAGTTAGTTAGTTAGTTAGTTAGTTAGTTAGTTAGTTCGTTAGTTAGGTCACTATAGCTATGGCTGAATATAGAGATAATATTGATCATCTTTCCTGTGTAGTTAGTTAGTTAGTTAGTTAGTTAGTTAGTTAGTTAGTTAGTTAGTTAGTTAGTTAGTTAGTTAGGTCACTATAGCTGTGGCTGAATATAGAGATAATATTGATCATCTTTCCTGTGTAGTTAGTTAGTTAGTTAGTTAGTTAGTTAGTTAGTTAGTTAGTTAGTTAGTTAGTTAGTTAGTTAGTTAGTTAGTTAGTTAGTTAGTTAGTTAGTTAGTTAAGGAAAGATGATAGTAGTTTAGAGAGAGAGGAAATATGATAGTAGTTTAGAGAGAGAGGAAAGATTATAGTATTTTAGAGAGATAGGAAAGGTGATAGTAGTTTAGAGACACAGGAAAGATGATAGTATTTTAGAGAGAGAGGAAAGATGATAGTAGTTTAGAGAAAGCAAGAAATTGTATAAGAGTTATTCAATGATTATAGTAATGTTGTCATTTCAGCTAACGTGTAGTCAGTTGTTAGTTAGTTAGGTCACTATAGCTATGGCTGAATATAGAGATAATATTGATAATCTTTCCTGTGTAGTTAGTTAGTTAGTTAGTTCGTTAGTTAGTTAATTAGTTAGTTAGGTCACTATAGCTATGGCTGATTATAGAGATAATATTGATCATATTTCCTGTGTAGTTAGTTAGTTAGTTAGTTAGGTCACTATAGCTATGGCTGAATATAGAGTTAATATTGATCATCTTTCCTGTGTAGTTAGTTAGTTAGTTAGTTAGTTAGTTAGTTAGTTAGTTAGTTAGTTAGGTCACTATAGCTGTGGCTGAATATAGAGATAATATTGATCATCTTTCCTGTGTAGTTAGTTAGTTAGTCAGTTAGTTAGTTAGTTAGTTAGTTAGTTAGGTCACTATAGCTATGGCTGATTATAGAGATAATATTGATAATCTTTCCTGTGTAGTTAGTTAGTTAGTTAGTTAGTTAGTTAGTTCGTTCGTTAGTTAGGTCACTATAGCTATGGCTGAATATAGAGATAATATTGATCATCTTTCCTGTGTAGTTAGTTAGTTAGTTAGTTAGTTAGTTAGTTAGTTAGTTAGTTAGTTAGTTAGTTAGTTAGTTAGTTAGTTAGTTAGGTCACTATAGCTGTGGCTGAATATAGAGATACTATTGATCATCTTTCCTGTGTAGTTAGTTAGTTAGTTAGTTAGTTAGTTAGTTAGTTAGTTAGTTAGTTAGTTAGTTAGTTAGTTAGTTAGTTAGTTAAGGAAAGATGATAGTAGTTTAGAGAGAGAGGAAATATGATAGTAGTTTAGAGAGAGAGGAAAGATTATAGTATTTTAGAGAGATAGGAAAGGTGATAGTAGTTTACAGAGACAGAAAATATGATAGTATTTTAGAGAGAGAGGAAAGATGATAGTAGTTTAGAGAAAGCAAGATAATGTATAAGAGTTATTCAATGATTATAGTAATGTTGTCATTTCAGCTAACGTGTAGTCAGCTGTTAGTTAGTTAGGTCACTATAGCTATGGCTGAATACAGAGATAATATTGATCATCTTTCCTGTGTAGTTAGTTAGTTAGATAGGTCACTATAGCTGTGGCTGAATATAGAGATAATATTGATCATCTTTCCTGTGTAGTTAGTTAGTTAGTTAGTTAGTTCGTTAGTTAATTAGTTAGTTAGGTCACTATAGCAATGGCTGATTATAGAGATAATATTGATCATATTTCCTGTGTAGTTAGTTAGTTAGTTAGTTAGTTAGTTAGTTAGTTAGTTAGTTAGTTAGTTAGGTCACTATAGCTATGGCTGATTATAGAGATAATATTGATCATATTTCCTGTGTAGTTAGTTAGTTAGTTAGTTAGTTAGCTAGTTAGTTAGTTAGTTAGTTAGTTAGGTCACTATAGCTATGGCTAATTATAGAGATAATATTGATCATCTTTCCTGTGTAGTTAGTTAGTTAGTTAGTTAGTTAGTTAGTTAGTTAGTTAGTTAGTTAGTTAGTTAGTTAGTTAGTTAGGTCACTATAGCTATGGCTGAATATAGAGTTAATATTGATCATCTTTCCTGTGTAGTTAGTTAGTTAGTTAGTTAGTTAGTTAGGTCACTATAGCTATGGCTGAATATAGAGATAATATTGATAATCTTTCCTGTGTAGTTAGTTAGTTAGTTAGTTAGTTAGTTAGTTAAGGAAATATGATAGTAGTTTAGAGAGAGAGGAAATATGATAGTAGTTTAGAGAGAGAGGAAAGATTATAGTATTTTAGAGAGATAGGAAAGGTGATAGTAGTTTAGAGAGACAGGAAAGATGATAGTATTTTAGAGAGAGAGGAAAGATGATAGTAGTTTAGAGAAAGCAAGATAATGTATAAGAGTTATTCAATGATTATAGTAATGTTGTCATTTCAGCTAACGTGTAGTCAGTTGTTACTTAGTTAGGTCACTATAGCTATGGCTGAATATAGAGATAATATTGATCATCTTTCCTGTGTAGTTAGTTAGTTAGTTAGTTAGTTCGTTAGTTAGTTAATTAGTTAGTTAGGTCACTATAGCTATGGCTGATTATAGAGATAATATTGATCATATTTCCTGTGTAGTTAGTTAGTTAGTTAGTTAGTTAGGTCACTATAGCTATGGCTGATTATAGAGATAATATTGATCATATTTCCTGTGTAGTTAGTTAGTTAGTTAGTTAGTTAGTTAGATCACTATAGCTATGGCTAATTATAGAGATAACATTGATCATCTTTCCTGTGTAGTTAGTTAGCTAGTTAGTTAGTTAGTTAGTTAGTTAGGTCACTATAGCTATGGCTGAATATAGAGTTGATATTGATCATATTTCCTGTGTAGTTAGTTAGTTAGTTAGTTAGTTAGTTAGTTAGTTAGTTAGTTAGTTAGTTAGGTCACTATAGCTATGGCTGAATATAGAGATCATATTGATCATCTTTCCTGTGTAGTTAGTTAGTTAGTTAGTTAGTTCACTATAGCTATGGCTGAATATAGAGATAATATTGATCATTTACGTTTTACATTTACGTTTTGGCGGGGGGGGGGGGGTAGAAGGATTACTTTATCCTATCCCAGGTATTCCTTAAAGAGGTGGGGTTTCAAATGTCTCCGGATGGTGGTGAGTGACTCCGTTGTCCTGGCGTCGTGAGGGAGCTTGTTCCACCATTGGGGTGCCAGAGCAGCGAACAGTTTTGACTGGGCTGAGCGGGAACTATGCTTCCGCAGAGGAAGGGGAGCCAGCAGGTCAGAGGTGGATGAACGCAATGCCCTCGTTTGGGTGTAGGGACTGATCAGAGCCTGAAGGTACGGAGGTGCCGTTCCCCTCACAGCTCCATAGGCAAGCACCATGGTCTTGTAACAGATGCGAGCTTCAACTGGAAGCCAGTGGAGTGTGCGGAGGAGCGGGGTGACGTGAGAGAACTTGGGAAGGTTGAACACCAGACGGGCTGCGGCATTCTGGATGAGTTGTAGGGGTTTAATGGCACAGGCAGGGAGCCCAGCCAACAGCGAGTTGCAGTAATCCAGACGGGAGATGACAAGTGACTGGATTAGGACCTGTGCCGCTTCCTGTGTAAGGCAGGGTCGTACTCTCCGAATGTTGTAGAGCATGAACCTACAGGATCGGGTCACCGCCTTGATGTTAGAGGAGAACGACAGGGTGTTGTCCAGGGTCACGCCAAGGCTCTTCGCACTCTGGGAGGAGGACACAACGGAGTTGTCAACCGTGATGGCGAGATCATGGAACGGGCAGTCCTTCCCCGGGAGGAAGAGCAGCTCCGTCTTGCCAAGGTTCAGCTTGAGGTGGTGATCCGTCAAGATAATATTGATCATCTTTCCTGTGTAGTTAGTTAGTTAGTTAGTTAGTTAGTTAGTTAGTTAGTTAGTTATGTCACTATAGCTATGGCTGAATATAGAGATAATATTGATCATCTTTCCTGTGTAGTTAGTTAGTTAGTTAGTTAGTTAGTTAGTTAGTTAGTTAGTTAGTTAGTTAGTTAGTTAGTTAGTTAGGTCACTATAGCTGTGGCTGAATATAGAGATAATATTGATCATCTTTCCTGTGTAGTTAGTTAGTTAGTTAGTTAGTTAGTTAGTTAGTTAGTTAGTTAGTTAGTCAGTTAGGTCACTATAGCTATGGCTGAATAAAGAGATAATATTGATCATCTTTCCTGTGTAGTTAGTTAGTTAGTTAGTTAGTTAGTTAGTTAGTTAGTTAGTTAGTTAGTTAGTTAGGTCACTATAGCTATGGCTGAATATAGAGATAATATTGATCATCTTTCCTGTGTAGTTAGTTAGTTAGTTAGTTAGTTAGTTAGTTAGTTAGTTCGTTAGTTAGTTAGTTCGTTAGTTAGGTCACTATAGCTATGGCTGAATATAGAGATAATATTGATCATCTTTCCTGTGTAGTTAGTTAGTTAGTTAGTTAGTTAGTTAGTTAGTTAGTTAGTTAGTTAGTTAGGTCACTATAGCTGTGGCTGAATATAGAGATAATATTGATCATCTTTCCTGTGTAGTTAGTTAGTTAGTTAGTTAGTTAGTTAGTTAGTTAGTTAGTTAGTTAGTTAGTTAGTTAGTTAGTTAGTTAGTTAGTTAGTTAGTTAGTTAGGTCACTATAGCTATGGCTGAATATAGAGTTAATATTGATCATCTTTCCTGTGTAGTTAGGTAGTTAGTTAGTTAGTTAGTTAGTTAGTTAGTTAGCTCGTTAGTTCGTTAGTTCGTTAGTTCGTTAGTTAGTTAGGTCACTATAGCTATGGCTGAATATAGAGATCATATTGATCATCTTTCCTGTGTAGTTAGTTAGTTAGTTAGTTAGTTAGTTAGTTAGGTCACTATAGCTATGGCTGAATATAGAGATAATATTGATCATCTTTCCTGTGTAGTTAGTTAGTTAGTTAGTTAGTTAGGTCACTATAGCTGTGGCTGAATATAGAGATAATATTGATCATCTTTCCTGTGTAGTTAGTTAGTTAGTTAGGTCACTATAGCTATGGCTGAATATAGAGATAATATTGATCATCTTTCCTGTGTAGTTATTTATTTAATTAGTTAGTTAGTTAGTTAGTTAGGTCACTATAGCTATGGCTGAATATAGAGATAATATTGATCATCTTTCCTGTGTAGTTAGTTAGTTAGTTAGTTAGTTAGTTAGGTCACTATAGCTTTGGCTAAATATAGAGATAATATTGATCATCTTTCCTGTTTAGTTAGTTAGTTAGTTCGTTAGTTAGTTAGTTAGTTAGTTAGTTAGTTAGTTAGTTAGTTAGTTAGTTAGTTAGTTAGTTAGTTAGTTAGTTAGTTAGGTCACTATAGCTATGGCTGAATATAGAGATAATATTGATCATCTTTCCTGTGTAGTTAGTTAGTTAGTTAGTTAGTTAGTTAGTTAGTTAGTTAGTTAGTTAGTTAGTTCGTTAATTAGTTAGGTCACTATAGCTATGGCTGAATATAGAGATAATATTGATCATCTTTCCTGTGTAGTTAGTTAGTTAGTTAGTTAGTTAGTTAGTTAGTTAGTTAGTTAGTTAATTAGTTAGTTAATGAAAGATGATAGTAGTTTAGAGAGAGAGGAAAGATGATAGTAGTTTAGAGAGAGAGGAAAGATTATAGTATTTTAGAGCGATAGGAAAGGTGATTGTATTTTAGAGAGACAGGAAAGATGATAGTAGTTTAGAGAAAGAGAGGAAAGATTATAGTATTTTAGAGACATAGGAAAGGTGATTGTATTTTAGAGAGACAGGAAAGATGATAGTAGTTTAGAGAAAGAGAGGAAAGATGATAGTAGTTTAGAGAAAGAGAGGAAAGATGACAGTAGTTTAGAGAAAGCAAGATAATGTATAAGAGTTAATCAATGATTATAGTAATGTTGTCATTTCAGCTAACGTGTAGTCAGTTGTTAGTTAGTTAGGTCACTATAGCTATGGCTGAATATAGAGATAATATTGATCATCTTTCCTGTGTAGTTAGTTAGTTAGTTAGTTAGTTAGTTAGTTAGGTCACTATAGCTTTGGCTAAATATAGAGATAATATTGATCATCTTTCCTGTTTAGTTAGTTAGTTAGTTAGTTAGTTAGTTAGTTAGTTAGTTAGTTAGTTAGTTAGTTAGTTAGTTAGTTAGTTAGTTAGTTAGTTAGTTAGTTAGGTCACTATAGCTATGGCTGAATATAGAGATAATATTGATCATCTTTCCTGTGTAGTTAGTTAGTTAGTTAGTTAGTTAGTTAGTTAGTTAGTTAGTTAGTTAGTTAGGTCACTATAGCTGTGGCTGAATATAGAGATAATATTGATCATCTTTCCTGTGTAGTTAGTTAGTTAGTTAGTTAGTTAGTTAGTTAGTTAGTTAGTTAGTTAGTTAGTTAGTTAGTTAGTTAGTTAGTTAGGTCACTATAGCTGTGGCTGAATATAGAGATAATATTGATAATCTTTCCTGTGTAGTTAGTTAGTTAGTTAGTTAGGTCACTATAGCTTTGGCTGAATATAGAGATAATATTGATCATCTTTCATGTGTAGTTAGTTAGTTAGTTAGTTAGTTAGTTAGTTAGTTAGTTAGTTAGTTAGTTAGTTAGTTAGTTAGTTAGTTCGTTAGTTAGTTAGGTCACTATAGCTATGGCTGAATATAGAGATAATATTGATCATGTGACTTCCGTCTCGCTTCCGCATTGTCTCCGTACTGCTGTGCTGTTTGTTGCTACTTGGCTACCTGCCAAACTATTCACGTTTTACTTTTAATAAACGTTTAATCAATCTCTGTGTTCAACAAATTTACCAACTTTTTAGTTTTGTCCTCACTCATCTTTTTTCGTTAAACTTTTTCACCCCGGACGTTTATCCCGAGACAGAAGAGTCATTTTCCTGTGCGTTTTAGCTGCCAACTTTACGTTATTTTCCTTTTTTCCATCGCAACTTTTTTCCCTTATTCAACTTTTTCACTCCGGACGCTTTATCTGGACATGGTTCATCAACATCTTCAACAGCCGAAGCTAAGTAGTAACATTAACATGATGTCTTCTAATTGCAGTCGCTGTACTCATAATATACAGGAGAATTCTCGCCTTACGGCGAGAATAGCTGTGCTACAAGCCCAGCTTCAGACGCAATCGTTAGGCAAGGGTAATATCAGTGTAGGAAAGGAAGAAACAGCGTCTGTGCCACCAGTAAGTACAGACAGTAACGTCAGTATAAATCCCCCCGCACAGTCCCCGCAGCCGGACAACTTTCTCATGGCTTCTGGAGGGAAATACTGTTGGAATGCTCAACCGGTGTCGCTCATTCAGCCGACAGAAACCTTCAACCGGTTTTCCCCATTATGTAGCGAGTCGGAGTCTGAGTCTGAGTCTTCTCTAGTCTCTACTCCTCCCGTTACGGGGTCTGAGACTCCGAAGGCTCCCACCATTAGCTCTGACAAATTGAAAACCCTAGTCATTGGTGACTCCATTACCCGCAGTATTAGACTTAAAACGAATCACCCAGCGATCATACACTGTTTACCAGGGGGCAGGGCTACCGACGTTAAGGCTAATCTAAAGATGGTGCTGGCTAAAGCTAAAACTGGCGAGTGTAGAGAGTATAGAGATATTGTTATCCACGTCGGCACCAACGATGTTAGGATGAAACAGTCAGAGGTCACCAAGTGCAACATAGCTTCAGCGTGTAAATCAACTAGAAAGATGTGTCGGCATCGAGTAATTGTCTCTGGCCCCCTCCCAGTTAGGGGAAGTGACGAGCTCTACAGCAGAGTCTCAGCACTTAATCGCTGGTTGAAAACTGTTTTCTGCCCCTCCCAAAAGATAACATTTGTGGATAATTGGCCCTCTTTCTGGGACTCACCCACAAACAGGACCAAGCCTGACCTGCTGAGGAGTGACGGACTCCATCCTAGCTGGAGGGGTGCTCTCCTCTTATCTACCAACATAGATAGGGCTCTAACTCCTCTAGCCCCACAGTGAAATAGGGTGCAGGCCAGGCAGCAGGCTGTTAGCCAACCTGCCAGCTTAGTGGAGTCTGCCAATAGCACAGTCAGTGTAGTCAGCTCAGCCATACCCATTGAGACTGTGTCTGTGCCTCGATCTAGGTTGGGCAAAACTAAACATGGCGGTGTTCACCCTAGCAATCTTATTAGGATAAAGACCTCCTCCATTCCTGCCATTATTGAAAGAGATCGTGATACCTCACATCTCAAAATAGGGTTACTTAATGTTAGATCCCTCACTTCAAAGGCAGTCATAGTCAATGAACTAATCACTGATCATAATCTTGATGTGATTGGCCTGACTGAAACATGGCTTAAGCCTGATGAATTTGCTGTGTTAAATGAGGCCTCACCTCCTGGTTACACTAGTGACCATATTCCCCGTGCATCCCGCAAAGGCGGAGGTGTTGCTAACATTTACGATAGCAAATTTCAATTTACAAAAAAAAAAATGGCGTTTTCATCTTTTGAGCTTCTAGTCATGAAATCTATGCAGCCTACTCAATCACTTTTTATAGCTACTGTTTACAGGCCTCCTGGGCCATATACAGCGTTCCTCTCTGAGTTTCCTGAATTCCTATCAGACCTTGTAGTCATAGCAGATCATATTCTAATTTTTGGTGATTTTAATATTCACATGGAGAAGTCCACAGACCCACTCCAAAAGTCTTTCGGAGCCATTATCGACTCAGTGGGTTTTGTCCAACATGTCTCTGGACCTACTCACTGCCACAGTCATACTCTGGACCTAGTTTTGTCCCATGGAATAAATGTTGTAGATCTTAATGTTTTTCCACAAAATCCTGGACTATCGGACCACCATTTTATTACGTTTGCAATCACAACAAATAATCTGCTCAGACCCCAACCAAGGAGCATCAAAAGTCGTGCTATAAATTCTCAGACAACACAAAAATTCATTGATGCCCTTCCAGACTCCTTCTGCCTACCCAAGGACGTCAGAGGACAAAAATCAGTTAACCACTTAACTGAGGAACTCAATTTAACCTTGCGCAATACCCTAGATGCAGTTGCACCCCTAAAAACGAAAAACATTTGTCATAAGAAACTAGCTCCCTGGTATACAGAAAATACCCGAGCTTTGAAGCAAGCTTCCAGGAAATTGGAACGGAAATGGCGCCACACCAAACTGGAAGTCTTCCGACTAGCTTGGAAAGACAGTACCGTACAGTACCGAAGAGCCCTCACTGCTGCTCGATCATCCTACTTTTCCAACTTAATCGAGGAAAATAAGAACAATCCAAAATTTCTTTTTGATACTGTTGCAAAGCTAACTAAAAAGCAGCATTCCCCAAGAGAGGATGGCTTTCACTTCAGCAGTGATAAATTCATGAACTTCTTTGAGGAAAAGATCATGACCATTAGAAAGCAAATTACGGACTCCTCTTTGAATCTGCGTATTCCTCCAGGGCTTAGCTGTCCTGGATCTGCACAGCTCTGCGAGGGCCTGGGATCGGGAGAGACACTTAAGTGTTTTAGTACTATATCTCTTGACACAATGATGAAAATAATCATGGCCTCTAAACCTTCAAGCTGCATACTGGATCCTATTCCTACTAAACTGCTGAAGGAGCTGCTTCCTGTGCTTGGCCCTCCTATGTTGAACATAATAAACAGCTCTCTATCCACCGGATGTGTACCAAACTCACTAAAAGTGGCAGTGATAAAGCCTCTCTTGAAAAAGCCAAACCTTGACCCGGAAAATATAAAAAACTATCGGCCTATATCGAATCTTCCATTCCTCTCAAAAATTTTAGAAAAAGCTGTTGCGCAGCAACTCACTGCCTTTCTGAAGACAAACAATGTATACGAAATGCTTCAGTCTGGTTTTAGACCCCATCATAGCACTGAGACTGCACTTGTGAAGGTGGTAAATGACCTTTTAATGGCGTCAGACCGAGGCTCTGCATCTGTCCTCGTGCTACTAGACCTTAGTGCTGCCTTTGACACCATCGATCACCACATTCTTTTGGAGAGACTGGAAACCCAAATTGGTCTACACGGACAAGTTCTGGCCTGGTTTAGATCCTACCTGTCGGAAAGATATCAGTTTGTCTCTGTGAATGGTCTGTCCTCCGACAAATCAACTGTACATTTCGGTGTTCCTCAAGGTTCCGTTTTAGGACCACTATTGTTTTCACTATATATTTTACCTCTTGGGGATGTTATTCGAAAACATAATGTTAACTTTCACTGCTATGCGGATGACACACAGCTGTACATTTCAATGAAGCATGGTGAAGCCCCAAAATTGCCCTCGCTAGAAGCCTGTGTTTCAGACATAAGGAAGTGGATGGCTGAAAACTTTTTACTTTTAAACTCGGACAAAACAGAGATGCTTGTTCTAGGTCCCAAGAAACAAAGAGATCTTCTGTTAAATCTGACAATTAATCTTGATGGTTGTAAAGTCGTCTCAAATAAAACTGTGAAGGACCTAGGCGTTACTCTTGACCCTGATCTCTCTTTTGACGAACATATCAAGACTGTTTCAAGGACAGCTTTTTTCCATCTACGTAACATTGCAAAAATCAGAAATTTTCTGTCCAAAAATGATGCTGAAAAATTAATCCATGCATTTGTTACTTCTAGGTTAGACTACTGCAATGCTCTATTTTCCGGCTACCCGGATAAAGCACTAAATAAACTTCAGTTAGTGCTAAATACGGCTGCTAGAATCCTGACTAGAACCAAGAAATTTGATCATATTACTCCAGTGCTAGCTTCCCTACACTGGCTTCCTGTTAAGGCAAGGGCTGATTTCAAGGTTTTACTGTTAACCTATAAAGCGTTACATGGGCTTGCTCCTACCTATCTTTCCGAGTTGGTCCTGCCGTACATACCAATACGTACGCTACGGTCACAAGACGCAGGCCTCCTAATTGTCCCTAGAATTTCTAAGCAAACAGCGGGAGGCAGGGCTTTCTCCTATAGATCTCCATTTTTATGGAACAGTCTGCCTACCCATGTGAGAGACGCAGACTCGGTCTCAACCTTTAAGTCTTTACTGAAGACTTATCTCTTCAGTAGGTCATATGATTGAGTGTAGTCTGGCCCAGGAGTGTGAAGGTGAACGGAAAGGCTGGAGCAACGAACAGCCCTTGCTGTCTCTGCCAGGCCGGTTCCCCTCTCCACTGGGGTTCTCTGCCTCTAACCCTGTTGCAGGGGCTGAGTCACTGGCTTGCTGGTGCTCTTTCATGCCGTCCCTGGGAGGGGTGCGTCACTTGAGTGGGTTGAGTTACAGACGTGATCTTCCTGTCTGGGTTGGCGCCCCCCCCTTGGTTTGTGCTGTGGTGGAGACCTCTGTGGGCTATACTCGGCCTTGTCTCAGGATTGTAAGTTGGTGGTTGGGGATATCCCTCTAGTGGTGCGGGGGCTGTGCTTTGGCGGAGTGGGTGGGGTTATATCCTTCCTGTTTGGCCCTGTCCGGGGGTTTCTTCGGATGGGGCCACAGTGTCTCCGGACCGCTCCTGTCTCAGCCTCCAGTATTTATGCTGCAGTAGTTTATGTGTCGGGGGGCTGGGGTTAGTTGGTTATACCTGGAGTACTTCTCCTGTCTTATCCAGTGTCCTGTGTGAATTTAAGTATGCTCTCTCTAATTCTCTCGTTCTCTCTTTCTCTCTGAGAACCTGAGCCCTAGGACCATACGTCAGGACTACCGGGCATGATGACACCTTGCTGTCCCCAGTCCGCCTGGCCTTGCTGCTATTCCAGTTTCAACTGTTCTGCCTGCGGCTACGAAACCCCTACCTGTCCCAGACCTGCTGTTTTCAACTCTTAATGATCGGCTATGAAAAGCCAACTGAGAGACCTGAGCCCTAGGACCATACGCCGGGACTACCGGCCGTGGTGACTCCTTGCTGTCCCCAGTCCGCCTGGCCTTGCTGCTATTCCAGTTTCAACTGTTCTGCCTGCGGTTATGGAACCCCTACCTGTCCCAGACCTGCTGTTTTCAACTCTTAATGATCGGCTATGAAAAGCCAACTGAGATTTATTCCTGATTATTATTTGACCATGCTTGTCACTTATGAACATTTTTGAACATCTTGGCATGGTTCTGTTATAATCTCCACCCGGCACAGCCAGAAGAGGACTGGCCACCCCTCATAGCCTGGTTCCTCTCTAGGTTTCTTCCTAGGTTTTGCCTTTCTAGGGAGTTTTTCCTAGCCACCGTGCTTCTACACCTGCATTACTAGCTGTTTGGGGTTTTAGGCTGGGTTTCTGTACAGCACTTCGAGATATTAGCTGATGTAAGAAGGGCTATATAAAATAAAATTGATTGAAAATTGATTGATCATCTTTCCTGTGTAGTTAGTTAGTTAGTTAGTTAGTTAGTTAGTTAGTTAGTTAGTTAGTTAATTAGTTAGTTAATGAAAGATGATAGTAGTTTAGAGAGAGAGGAAAGATGATAGTAGTTTAGAGAGAGAGGAAAGATTATAGTATTTTAGAGCGATAGGAAAGGTGATTGTATTTTAGAGAGACAGGAAAGATGATAGTAGTTTAGAGAAAGAGAGGAAAGATTATAGTATTTTAGAGAGATAGGAAAGGTGATTGTATTTTAGAGAGACAGGAAAGATGATAGTAGTTTAGAGAAAGAGAGGAAAGATGATAGTAGTTTAGAGAAAGAGAGGAAAGATGACAGTAGTTTAGAGAAAGCAAGATAATGTATAAGAGTTAATCAATGATTATAGTAATGTTGTCATTTCAGCTAACGTGTAGTCAGTTGTTAGTTAGTTAGGTCACTATAGCTATGGCTGAATATAGAGATAATATTGATCATCTTTCCTGTGTAGTTAGTTAGTTAGTTAGTTAGTTAGGTCACTATAGCTATGGCTGAATATAGAGATAATATTGATCATCTTTCCTGTGTAGTTAGTTAGTTAGTTAGTTAGTTAGTTAGTTAGTTAGGTCTCTATAGCTATGGCTGATTATAGAGATAATATTGATCATATTTCCTGTGTAGTTAGTTAGTTAGTTAGTTAGTTAGTTAGTTCGTTAGTTCATTAGTTAGGTCACTATAGCTATGGCTGAATATAGAGATAATATTGATCATCTTTCCTGTGTAGTTAGTTAGTTAGTTAGTTAGTTAGTTAGTTAGTTAGTTAGTTAGTTAGTTAGTTAGTTAGTTAGTTAGTTCGTTAGTTCGTTAGTTCGTTAGTTAGGTCACTATAGCTGTGGCTGAAAATAGAGATAATATTGATCATCTTTCCTGTGTAGTTAGTTAGTTAGTTAGTTAGTTAGTTAGTTAGTTAGTTAGTTAGTTAGTTAGTTAGTTAGTTAGTTAGTTAGTTAAGGAAATATGATAGTAGTTTAGAAAGAGAGGAAATATGATAGTAGTTTAGAGAGAGAGGAAAGATTATAGTATTTTAGAGCGATAGGAAAGGTGATAGTAGTTTAGAGACACAGGAATGATGATAGTATTTTAGAGAGAGAGGAAAGATGATAGTAGTTTAGAGAAAGCAAGATAATGTATAAGAGTTATTCAATGATTATAGTAATGTTGTCATTTCAGCTAACTTGTAGTCAGTTGTTAGTTAGTTAGGTCACTATAGCTATGGCTGATTATAGAGATAATATTGATCATATTTCCTGTGTAGTTAGTTAGTTAGTTAGTTAGTTAGGTCACTATAGCTATGGCTGAATATAGAGTTAATATTGATCATCTTTCCTGTGTAGTTAGTTAGTTAGTTAGTTAGTTCGTTAATTCGTTAGTTCGTTAGTTAGTTAGTTAGTCAGTTAGTTAGTTAGTTAGGTCACTATAGCTATGGCTGAATATAGAGATCATATTGATAATCTTTCCTGTGTAGTTAGTTAGTTAGTTAGTTAGTTAGGTCACTATAGCTATGGCTGAATATAGAGATAATATTGATCATCTTTCCTGTGTAGTTAGTTAGTTAGTTAGTTAGTTAGTTAGTTAGTTAGTTAGTTAGTTAGTTAGTTAGTTAGTCAGTTAGGTCACTATAGCTGTGGCTGAATATAGAGATAATATTGATCATCTTTCCTGTGTAGTTAGTTAGTTAGGTAGTTAGTTAGGTCACTATAGCTGTGGCTGAATATAGAGATAATATTGATAATCTTTCCTGTGTAGTTAGTTAGTTAGTTAGTTAGGTCACTATAGCTTTGGCTGAATATAGAGATAATATTGATCATATTTCCTGTGTAGTTATTTAATTAATTAGTTAGTTAGTTAGTTAGTTAGGTCACTATAGCTTTGGCTGAATATATAGATAATATTGATCATCTTTCCTGTGTAGTTATTTATTTAATTAGTTAGTTAGTTAGTTAGTTAGGTCACTATAGCTTTGGCTGAATATAGAGATAATATTGATCATCTTTCCTGTTTAGTTAGTTAGTTAGTTAGTTAGTTAGTTAGTTAGTTAGGTCACTATAGCTATGGCTGAATATAGAGATAATATTGATCATCTTTCCTGTGTAGTTATTTATTTAATTAGTTAGTTAGTTAGTTAGTTAGTTAGGTCACTATAGCTTTGGCTGAATATAGAGATAATATTGATCATCTTTCCTGTTTAGTTAGTTAGTTCGTTAGTTAGTTCGTTAGTTCGTTAGTTAGTTCGTTCGTTCGTTCGTTCGTTCGTTCGTTCGTTAGTTAGTTAGTTAGTTAGTTAGTTAGTTAGTTAGTTAGTTAGTTAGGTCACTATAGCTATGGCTGAATATAGAGATAATATTGATCATCTTTCCTGTGTAGTTATTTATTTAATTAGTTAGTTAGTTAGTTAGTTAGGTCACTATAGCTTTGGCTGAATATAGAGATAATATTGATCATCTTTCCTGTTTAGTTAGTTAGTTCGTTAGTTAGTTCGTTAGTTCGTTAGTTCGTTAGTTCGTTAGTTAGTTCGTTAGTTAGTTAGTTAGTTAGTTAGTTAGTTAGTTAGTTAGTTAGTTAGTTAGGTCACTATAGCTATGGCTGAATATAGAGATAATATTGATCATCTTTCCTGTGTAGTTATTTATTTAATTAGTTAGTTAGTTAGT
The DNA here is from genome assembly GCF_964263955.1 of Coregonus lavaretus. Taxonomy (NCBI): domain Eukaryota; kingdom Metazoa; phylum Chordata; class Actinopteri; order Salmoniformes; family Salmonidae; genus Coregonus; species Coregonus lavaretus. The sequence goes on from NW_028161911.1 coordinate 78,757, forward strand.
TAGTTAGTTAGGTCACTATAGCTTTGGCTGAATATAGAGATAATATTGATCATCTTTCCTGTTTAGTTAGTTAGTTAGTTAGTTAGTTAATTAGTTAGTTAGTTAGGTCACTATAGCTATGGCTGACTATAGAGATCATATTGATCATCTTTCCTGTGTAGTTAGTTAGTTAGTTAGTTAGTTAGTTAGTTAGTTAGTTAGTTAGTTAGTTAGGTCACTATAGCTGTGGCTGAATATAGAGATAATATTGATCATCTTTCCTGTGTAGTTAGTTAGTTAGTTAGTTAGTTAGTTAGTTAGTTAGTTAGTTAGTTAGTTAGTTAGTTAGTTAGGTCACTATAGCTGTGGCTGAATATAGAGATAATATTGATAATCTTTCCTGTGTAGTTAGTTAGTTAGTTAGTTAGGTCACTATAGCTTTGGCTGAATATAGAGATAATATTGATCATCTTTCCTGTGTAGTTAGTTAGTTAGTTAGTTAGTTAGTTAGTTAGTTAGTTAGTTAGTTAGTTAGTTAGTTCATTAGTTAGTTAGGTCACTATAGCTATGGCTGAATATAGAGATAATATTGATCATCTTTCCTGTGTAGTTAGTTAGTTAGTTAGTTAGTTAGTTAGTTAGTTAGTTAATTAGTTAGTTAGTTAGTTAGTTAGTTAGTTAGTTAGTTAGTTAGTTAGTTAGTTAGTTAGTTAGTTAGTTAGTTAGTTAAGGAAAGATGATAGTAGTTTAGAGAGAGAGGAAAGATGATAGTAGTTTAGAGAGAGAGGAAAGATTATAGTATTTTAGAGAGATAGGAAAGGTGATTGTATTTTAGAGAGACAGGAAAGATGATAGTAGTTTAGAGAAAGAGAGGAAAGATTATAGTATTTTAGAGAGATAGGAAAGGTGATTGTATTTTAGAGAGACAGGAAAGATGATAGTAGTTTAGAGAAAGAGAGGAAAGATGATAGTAGTTTAGAGAAAGAGAGGAAAGATGACAGTAGTTTAGAGAAAGCAAGATAATGTATAAGAGTTAATCAATGATTATAGTAATGTTGTCATTTCAGCTAACGTGTAGTCAGTTGTTAGTTAGTTAGGTCACTATAGCTATGGCTGAATATAGAGATAATATTGATCATCTTTCCTGTGTAGTTAGTTAGTTAGTTAGTTAGGTCACTATAGCTATGGCTGAATATAGAGATAATATTGATCATCTTTCCTGTGTAGTTAGTTAGTTAGTTAGTTAGTTAGTTAGTTAGTTAGTTAGTTAGTTAGTTAGTTAGTTAGTTAGTTAGGTCACTACTGGAACGAATTGCAAAAATCTCTGAAGCTGGAGACTCTTATCTCCCTCAATAACTTTAAGCATCAGTTGTCAGAGCACCTTACCGATCACTGTACCTGTACACAGCCCATCTGAAATTAGCCCACCCAACTACCTCATCCCTATATTGTTATATATTTAGCTCTTTTGCACCCCAGTATCTCTATTTGCACATAATCTCTTGCACATCTAGCATTCCAGTGTTAATACTATTGTAATTATTTTGCACTATAGCCTATTTATTGCCTTACCTCCATAACTTGCTACATTTGCACACTCTGTATATATATTTTCTGTTGTATTTTTGACTTTATGTTTTTTACCCCATATGTAACTCTGTGTTGTTTTTATTGCACTGCTTTGCTTTATCTTGGCCAGGTCGCAGTTGTAAATGAGAACCTGTTCTCAACTGGCTTACCTGGTTAAATAAAGGTGAAATAAAAAAAATAAAATAAAAATACTATAGCTGTGGCTGAAGTTAGAGATATCATTGATCATCTTTCCTGTGTAATTAGTTAGTTAGTTAGTTAATTAGTTAGTTAAGGAAAGATGATAGTAGTTTAGAGAGAGAGGAAAGATGATAGTAGTTTAGAGAGAGACGAAAGATTATAGTATTTTAGAGAGATAGGAAAGGTGATTGTATTTTAGAGAGACAGGAAAGATGATAGTAGTTTAGAGAAAGAGAGGAAAGATTATAGTATTTTAGAGAGATAGGAAATGTGATAGTAGTTTAGAGAAAGAGAGGAAAGATGATAGTAGTTTAGAGAAAGAGAGGAAAGATGACAGTAGTTTAGAGAAAGCAAGATAATGTATAAGAGTTAATCAATGATTATAGTAATGTTGTCATTTCAGCTAACGTGTAGTCAGTTGTTAGTTAGTTAGGTCACTATAGCTATGGCTGAATATAGAGATAATATTGATCATCTTTCCTGTGTAGTTAGTTAGTTAGTTAGTTAGGTCACTATAGCTATGGCTGAATATAGAGATAATATTGATCATCTTTCCTGTGTAGTTAGTTAGTTAGTTAGTTAGTTAGTTAGTTAGTTCGTTAGTTAGTTAGTTAGTTAGTTAGTTAGTTAGTTAGGTCACTATAGCTATGGCTGAATATAGAGATAATATTGATCATCTTTCCTGTGTAGTTAGTTAGTTAGTTAGTTAGTTAGTTAGTTAGTTAGTTAGTTAGTTAGTTAGTTAGTTAGTTAGTTAGTTAGTTAGGTCACTATAGCTATGGCTGAATATAAAGATAATATTGATCATCTTTCCTGTGTAGTTAGTTAGTTAGTTAGTTAGTTAGTTAGTTAGGTCACTATAGCTATGGCTGAATATAGAGATAATATTGATCATCTTTCCTGTGTAGTTAGTTAGTTAGTTAGTTAGTTAGTTAGTTAGTTAGTTAGTTAGTTAGTTAGTTAGTTAGTTAGTTAGTTAGTTAGTTAGTTAGGTCACTATAGCTATTGCTGAATATAGAGATAATATTGATCATCTTTCCTGTGTAGTTAATTAATTAGTTAGTTAGTTAGTCAGTTAGTTAGTTAGTTAGTTAGTTAGTTAGTTAGTTAGTTAGTTAGTTAGTTAGTTAGTTAGTTAGTTAGGTCACTATAGCTATGGCTGAATATAGAGATCATATTGATCATCTTTCCTGTGTAGTTAGTTAGTTAGTTAGTTAGTTAGTTAGGTCACTATAGCTGTGGCTGAATATTGAGATAATATTGATCATCTTTCCTGTGTAGTTAGTTAGTTAGTCAGTTAGTTAGTTAGTTAGTTAGTTAGTTAGGTCACTATAGCTATGGCTGAATATTGAGATAATATTGATCATCTTTCCTGTGTAGTTAGTTAGTTAGTTAGTTAGGTCACTATAGCTGTGGCTGAATATAGAGATAATATTGATCATCTTTCCTGTGTAGTTAGTTAGTTAGTTAGTTAGTTAGTTAGTTAGTTAGTTAGTTAGTTAGTTAGTTAGTTCGTTAGTTCGTTAGTTCGTTAGGTCACCATAACTATGGCTGTTTATAGAGATAATACTGATCATCTTTCCTGTGTAGTTAGTTAGTTAGTTAGTTAGTTAGTTAGTTAGTTAGTTAGTTAGTTAGTTAGTTAGGTCACTATAGCTATGGCTGAATATAGAGTTAATATTGATCATCTTTCCTGTGTAGTTAGTTAGTTAGTTAGTTAGTTAGTTAGTTAGTTAGGTCACTATAGCTGTGGCTGAATATAGAGATAATATTGATCATCTTTCCTGTATAGTTAGTTAGTTAGTTAGTTAGTTAGTTAGTTAGTTAGTTAGTTAGTTAGTTAGGTCACTATAGCTATGGATGAATATAGAGATAATATTGATCATCTTTCCTGTGTAGTTAGTTAGTTAGTTAGTTAGTTAGTTAGTTAGTTAGTTAGTTAGTTAGGTCACTATAGCTTTGGCTGAATATAGAGATAATATTGATCATCTTTCCTGTGTAGTTAGTTAGTTAGTTAGTTAGGTCACTATAGCTGTGGCTGAATATAGAGATAATATTGATCATCTTTCCTGTGTAGTTAGTTAGTTAGTTAGTTAGTTAGTTAGTTAGTTAGTTAGTTAGTTAGTTAGTTAGTTAGTTAGGTCACTATAGCTGTGGCTGAATATAGAGATAATATTGATCATCTTTCCTGTATAGTTAGTTAGTTAGTTAGTTAGTTAGTTAGTTAGTTAGTTAGTTAGGTCACTATAGCTATGGATGAATATAGAGATAATATTGATCATCTTTCCTGTGTAGTTAGTTAGTTAGTTAGTTAGTTAGTTAGTTAGTTAGTTAGTTAGTTAGTTAGTTAGTTAGTTAGGTCACTATAGCTTTGGCTGAATATAGAGATAATATTGATCATCTTTCCTGTGTAGTTAGTTAGTTAGTTAGTTAGTTAGTTAGGTCACTATAGCTGTGGCTGAATATAGAGATAATATTGATCATCTTTCCTGTGTAGTTAGTTAGTTAGTTAGTTAGTTAGTTAGTTAGTTAGTTAGTTAGTTAGTTAGTTAGTTAGTTAGTTAGTTAGTTAGTTAGGTCACTATAGCTGTGGCTGAATATAGAGATAATATTGATCATCTTTCATGTGTAGTTAGTTAGTTAGTTAGTTAGTTAGTTAGTTAGTTAGTTAGTTAGTTAGTTAGTTAGTTAGTTAGTTAGTTAGTTAGTTAGTTAGTTAGTTAGTTAGTTAGTTAGTTAGTTAGTTAGTTAGTTAGTTAGTTAGTTAGTTAGTTAGTTAGTTAGTTCGTTCGTTCGTTCGTTCGGTTCGTTCGTTCGTTCGTTCGTTCGTTCGTTCGTTCGTTCGTTCGTTAGGTCACTATAGCTATGGCTGTTTATAGAGATAATACTGATCATCTTTCCTGTGTAGTTAGTTAGTTAGTTAGTTAGTTAGTTAGTTAGTTAGTTAGTTAGTTAGTTAGTTAGTTAGTTAGTTAGTTAGTTAGTTAGTTAGTTAGTTAGTTAGTTAGTTAGTTAGTTAGTTAGTTAGTTAGTTAGTTAGTTAGTTAGTTAGTTAGTTAGTTAGTTAGTTAGTTAGTTAGTTAGTTCGTTCGTTCGTTCGTTCGTTCGTTCGTTCGTTCGTTCGTTCGTTCGGTCACTATAGCTATGGCTGTTTATAGAGATAATACTGATCATCTTTCCTGTGTAGTTAGTTAGTTAGTTAGTTAGTTAGTTAGTTAGTTAGTTCGTTCGTTCGTTCGTTAGTTCGTTAGGTCACCATAACTATGGCTGTTTATAGAGATAATACTGATCATCTTTCCTGTGTAGTTAGTTAGTTAGTTAGTTAGTTAGTTAGTTAGTTAGTTAGGTCACTATAGCTATGGCTGAATATAGAGTTAATATTGATCATCTTTCCTGTGTAGTTAGTTAGTTAGTTAGTTAGTTAGGTCACTATAGCTATGGATGAATATAGAGATAATATTGATCATCTTTCCTGTGTAGTTAGTTAGTTAGTTAGTTAGTTAGTTAGTTAGTTAGGTCACTATAGCTTTGGCTGAATATAGAGATAATATTGATCATCTTTCCTGTGTAGTTAGTTAGTTAGTTAGTTAGTTAGTTAGTTAAAAGTATAACTTTTTGGACGACGTGGTTCCAGTAATGCCTGGCGAAAACCAAACTCTGCATTCCACAGTAAGAACATCATACCAAAGTCAAGCATGGTGGTGGTGGTGGTGTGATTGGTTGGGGATGCTTTGCTGCCTCAGGACCTGGACGACAAGCCTTAATAGAAGGAACCATCAATTCTGCTCTGTATCAGAGAATTCTACAGGAGAATGTCAGACCATCCGTCTGTGAGCTGAAGCTGAAGCGCAGCTGGGTCATGCAGCAAGACAATGATCCAAAACACACAATCAAGTCTACATAAAAATTGCTAAAAAGCAACTAATTGGAAGTTTTGGGAATGGCCTAGTCAAAATCCAGACCTAATCCCAATTGAGATGTTGTGGCAGGACTTGAAACGAGCAGTTCATGCTTGAAAACCCACACGTCACTGAGTTAAAGCAGTTCTGCATGGAAGAGTGGGCCAAAATTCCTCCACAGCGACGTGAGAGACTGATCTACAACTCCAGGAAGCATTTGGTTGGAGTCATTGCAGCTAAAGGTGGCACAACCAGTTATTGAGTGTAACGGGGCAATTACTTTTTTCACACAGGGGAATTGGGTGTTGCATAACTTTGTTTATGAAATAAATATGTAATTGTTGTGTTATTTGTTCACTTATGTGCCCTTTATCTAATATTAGGTTTTGGTTGAAGATCTGATAACATTCAGTATCACAAATATGCAAAAGTAGAGAAAATTAGAAAGGGGGCAAGTACTTTTTCACAGCACTGTATATATTTAATTTACAAATAGTCAGGCATGAAAATTGTATGAAAACATGAATTGTAAAAACAAGAAATACTCTGAAATACACCACCTTGGCTTATGTACAGTATTATAAATATACACCAACAAATAACATTATTACAAAATCATGAAATATTAGAATTTGATCAAAGATTGAAGAAAAACTAACAAAATATGTCTGTCAGCGAGAGATTACTTAGCTAATTAACCCAACTCATTCAGATAGCAACTAATACAAAATGGTATTAGCTAAATCCAGAAAAAACGAACACCAAGTAACATGTATTTACATTTTAGAAATAACAAAACCAACCTTTCCTTCAGCAAAACTGTCCACACCGTTTCCACCAGCTGAGTTCTCTGTGTCAGTAGTTTAGTTATTTATTTGATCAAAACCAACAACATTGGAGAAGCCATTCTTCAACATGTCCTCTTGTATATTTCTTCTCAGCAAAAAATACCAAAATATAAAACGTTTAAAATGAACTAAAACCATAATGATTACATTAAATCAATCAATCAATCATTCAAA
>NW_028161910.1:0-5000 GCF_964263955.1 Coregonus lavaretus
CATAACCAACCCCAGACAATCATCTGGTGTCTACACCAACATTCCTCCTCCTCTCATCCTCCTCTCCTCCCCCTTTCCTCCCCTCCTCCCCTCCTCCCCTCCTCCATCTCTCCATCTCTCCATCCCTCTCCTCCTTTCCAGATCCGGTTGCCACTAACCGTCATGATTATCATAATCATCTTCTTTCCCTGCATGATCCCCTTCCATCCCTCCCTCTCAATCCATCCATCATTCTTCACATTGCCCCCTCCATATCTCCACCTCTCCATACCTCTCTCTCTCCACCTCTCCTCACCTCTCTCTCTCCACCTCTCCTCACCTCTCTCTCTCTCCACCTCTCCTCACCTCTCTCTCTCCACCTCTCCTCACCTCTCTCTCTCCACCTCTCCTCACCTCTCTCTCTCCACCTCTCCTCACCTCTCTCTCTCCACCTCTCCTCACCTCTCTCTCTCCACCTCTCCTCACCTCTCTCTCTCTCCATCTCTCCTCACCTCTCTCTCCATCTCTCCTCACCTCTCTCTCTCCACTCTCTCCTCACCTCTCTCTCTCTCTACCTCTCCTCACCTCTCTCTCTCCACCTCTCCTCACCTCTCTCTCTCCACCTCTCCTCACCTCTCTCTCTCCATCTCTCCTCACCTCTCTCTCTCTCCATCTGTCATCACCTTTATCTCTCTCCATCCCTCCTCACCCCTCCTTCTCCCCCTCCCCAGACCATTACTTTCTGTATGCAGCCCTTACCCCTGGAACTCCTTTTCTCACCCTCCATCTCACCCCTTCATCGCTCCCCCCTCTCCTCCATGTCCTCTCGGGTTGACGGGGTATTGATCAGCCGTTGCCGGGAGTGGAGGGCAGAGGTGATTGATGGGTTATTGATCCAATAGGGTTGTGGTAGCGGTGATGATGTCTCACTTTGGTTTCCTCCTATCCTCCCTCAGTGTCTGTGATGGTTAGGAGAGTCACTTCCTCCTGATTAATCTAACTTTCTCCTTTTCCCTCCTTTTCCCTCCTCTCCTCTCCTCTCCTCTCCTCTCCTCTCCTCTCCTCTCCTCTCCTCTCCTCTCCTCTCCTCTCCTCTCCTCTCCTCTCCTCTCCTCTCCTCTCCTCTCCTCTCTCTCTCCTCTCCTCTCCTCTCCTCTCCTCTCCTCTCCTCTCCTCTCCTCTCCTCTCCTCTCCTCTCCTATCCTATCCTCTCCTCTCCTCTCCTCTCCTCTCCTCTCCTCTCCTCTCCTCTCCTCTCCTCTCCTCTCCTCTCCTCTCCTCTCCTCTCCTCTCCCTCTCCTCTCCTCTCCTCTCCTCTCCTCTCCTCTCCTCTCCTCTCCTTCTCCAGCCAAGACATTCTATCAAGTTGTTGTCTGTGTTGAACCAGATGCCTCAGAGACACGGTCCAGACACCTTCTTCAACTTCCCTGGTCGCAGTGCAGCGGTGAGACACACAGACACACCTGTTTTATCTAAAACTTTGAGAACAAATTCTCTTTTACAATAATGATCTGGGTTGAATTATTTTCACCCTCTCAAGTACATATACTTTTAGAAAGGTTGTTTAGAAAGGTTGTTTTTACTTTGACGTGATATAATCCTTTCTGTGACTTGATAGGTTTCAGTCTGTGATTGTGATTGGCTGATGATGTGTTCTGTCTCCTCCCCCAGGCCATAGCGTTGCCACCCATCGCTAAGTGGCCTTACCAGAACGGCTTCACTCTCAACACCTGGTTCAGACAAGATCCCCTCAACAACATCAACGTAGACAAGGACAAACCATACCTCTACTGGTGAGGAAAGGGGGATAGAGATGGAAAGAGAGAAAAAGAGAGGGGGGGAGAGACAGGGTGAGAGAGACAGAAGGAGAGAGAGAGAAAGAGAGAGGGGGGAGACAGGGAGAGAGAGAGACAGAAGGAGAGAGAGGGAGACAGGGAGAGAGAGACAGAAGGAGAGATAGAGAAAGAGAGAGGGGGGAGAGACAGGGAGAGAGAGACAGAAGGAGAGGGAGAGAAAGAGAGAGGGGGGAGACAGGGAGAGAGAGACAGAAGGAGAGAGAGAGAGAGAGAGAGAGAGAAGAGAGAGAGAGAGAGAGAGAGAGAGAGAGAGAGACCTACATGAAAAATACTGCAGTTTACTATATAATACTACAGTACTTACTGTAGAATTATATAGTTAACTGTAGTATACTGTAGAATACTATACTACACAGTGTGGTATCCCTCGATCATGTGTAGTACTTACTATAGAACGTTGTTGTATACTGTAGAATACTATAGTAAATACTACAGTATTTAATTAGCATATACTCTGCCCATTCCCCTCCCCCATATCGCAATTTGTGCCACCCATAAGTGAGAAACCTACATGCCAAGTATAGACCATATTATGTTCCCTACAGGTTATAGAAAAGTGCAGAAGCTCTGAACTATGTGTTCAGACCCCCAGTACCGGTTATGGAAATGTTGATCTTTTAGTATTTCTAGGTTTTCTGAAAGAGAAAGCTATTGTTTTTTTTTACTACAGTATTTATACAGTAGCTAACTGTAAATACTACTGTAAATACTTGTGGTGAGACAAAATTAGAGTGAACGTGCCACATTCTTACAGTGACACGCGTCACTAATTTGATCCGTATGGAAGGGTGTGGATCTATATTACTCCAACTGAAAATGATTCATCAGACAGCAGGCCTTGCCTGCACCCTGAGAGCGATGTGACCAGAGCTGTAGATGGATATATATCTCTACATATGGTGGTGTTCTAAATAACACCCTATTCCCTTTACAGTGTACTACTTTTGACCAGAGTACAGTGGAAATAGGGTGCCATTTTGTTTCTATTAAAAACTAAAAAAAACAACGTTTTAAGTGAGAAGTAGGGATTGGTCTGAAGCCCGAAAAATAAAGGAAATTCACATAAGCACCACACCCATGCTCTACCAAGGTTTTCCAGCACACAGATTTGACCTACTACAGTAGCTACAGTGGGGAGAACAAGTATTAGATACACTGCCGATTTTGCAGGTTTTCCTACTTACAAAGCATGTAGAGGTCTGTAATTTTTATCATAGGTACACTTCAACTGTGAGAGACGGAATCTAAAACAAAAATCCAGAAAATCACATTGTATGGTTTTTAAGTAATTAATTTGCATTTTATTGCATGACATAAGTATTTGATACGTCAGAAAAGCAGAACTTAATATTTGGTACAGAAACCTTTGTTTGCAATTACAGAGATCATACGTTTCCTGTAGGTCTTGACCAGGTTTGCACACACTGCAGCAGGGATTTTGGCCCACTCCTCCATACAGACCTTCTCCAGATCCTTCAGGTTTCGGGGCTGTCGCTGGGCAATATGGACTTTCAGCTCCCTCCAAAGATTTTCTATTGGGTTCAGGTCTGGAGACTGGCTAGGCCACTCCAAGACCTTGAGATGCTTCTTACGGAGCCACTCCTTAGTTGCCCTGGCTGTGTGTTTCGGGGTCGTTGTCATGCTGGAAGACCCAGCCACGACCCATCTTCAATGCTCTTACTGAGGGAAGAAGGTTGTTGGCCAAGATCTTGCGATACATGGCCCCATCCATCCTCCCCTCAATACGGTGCAGTCGTCCTGTCCCCTTTGCAGAAAAGCATCCCCAAAGAATGATGTTTCCACCTCCATGCTTCACGGTTGGGATGGTGTTCTTGGGGTTGTACTCATCCTTCTTCTTCCTCCAAACACGGCGAGTGGAGTTTAGACCAAAAAGCTCAATTTTTGTCTCATCAGACCACAAGACCTTCTCCCATTCCTCCTCTGGATCATCCAGATGGTCATTGGCAAACTTCAGACGGGCCTGGACATGCACTGGCTTGAGCAGGGGGACCTTGCGTGTGCTTCTGGATTTTAATCCATGACGGCGTAGTGTGTTACTAATGGTTTTCTTTGAGACTGTGGTCCCAGCTCTCTTCAGGTCATTGACCAGGTCCTGCCGTGTAGTTCTGGGCTGATCCCTCACCTTCCTCATGATCATTGATGCCCCACGAGGTGAGATCTTGCAGGGAGCCCCAAACCGAGGGTGATTGACGTCATCTTGATCTTCTTCCATTTTCTAATAATTGCGCCAACAATTGTTGCCTTCTCACCAAGCTGCTTGCCTATTGTCCTGTAGCCCATCCCAGCCTTGTGCAGGTCTACAATTTTATCGCTGATGTCCTTACACAGCTCTCTGGTCTTGGCCATTGTGGAGAGGTTGGAGTCTGTTTTATTGAGTGTGTGGACAGGTGTCTTTTATACAGGTAACGAGTTCAAACAGGTGCAGTTAATACAGGTAATGAGTGGAGAACAGGAGGGCTTCTTAAAGAAGAACTAACAGGTCTGTGAGAGACGGAATTCTTACTGGTTGGTAGGTGATCAAATACTTATGTCATGCAATAAAATACAAATTAATTACTTAAAAATCATACAATGTGATTTTCTGGATTTTTGTTTTAGATTCCGTCTCTCACAGTTGAAGTGTACCTATGATAAAAATTACAGACCTCTACATGCTTTGTAAGTAGGAAAACCTGCAAAATCGGCAGTGTATCAAATACTTGTTCTCCCCACTGTATGTTGGTCTATTGTACTTCAAACAATGTGTATGCAGGTTGCTTAGGATACAAACCTTGTGTGGAGATATTCACAATTGCTGTAATAATCTGTGCAGAATCTTGAATAGCATTGATTACTTGCACTATGTACATTTAATGTAATCTCAACTGCGATCCAGGTCATTTTGTGAAGAACAGTGATAAAACACAACATAAAAGCTGCTGGGTCCTGTAGCCCTCCCTCACACTCTTCCTCTCTCACACAGTCTGTATCTCTCACACTGTCTCCCTCTCCCTCCCTCACACTCTTCCTCTCTCACACACTCTGTATCCCTCACACTCACTCCCTCTCCCTCCCTCACACTCTTCCTCTCTCACACACTCTGTATCTCTCACACTCACTCCCTCTCCCTCCCTCACACTCTTCCTCTCTCACACACTCTGTATC
>NW_028161910.1:10000-12500 GCF_964263955.1 Coregonus lavaretus
CTATAACTATTTGCACATTGTTACAACACTGTATATATACATAATATGACATTTGAAATGTCTTTATTCTTTTGAAACTTCTGAGTGTAATGTTTACTGTTAATATTTATTGTTTATTTCACTTTTGTTTACTATCTACTTCACTTGCTTTGGCAATGTTAACACACGTTTCCCATGCCAATAAAGCCCTTAAATTGAATTGAATTGAATTGAGAGAGGAGAGAGAGAGAGATATATATACTTTTTTTGTGTGACTTTTTCTCTTTCTTTAATGGTACATCCTCATTTCATTAAAACCTCACCCCCCACCCCCTACAATAATAAAAAAAAAATACCAATATCCCCTGTACTGCATACTCACCTTTCCCTCTACCCCACGATACAAAAACAATACCACACATCACAATAACCCAAACCTCACCTCCTCTACAACCGTATATCCAGACCATCTTCCCCAGCTATACAGACATCCCCCCCAACACACCATATCTCTTGAAACATCTCCACACTTTTTATCATTTTATAGAACTCAAATTCCACCCTAAGGCGCGCAGAGACCATCCCATTAAATAATAGTAAAGGGTCTGTTATCCCCCCACCTTTGACCCTGTTCCTCCTTGCTATCCAAATAGCTAACAGAAAATTCAACAACACACATTTTTCCTTTTCCTTATTTGAATACCTGTACCCCATTATAAACATCCCGACAGTAAAAACCACCCCCAACCTCTCACACAGACATTCCAACTGAGACATTAAAGGCATTAACCTGGCGCACACAGAAAACACATGAATCACAGTTTTACTCATGACACAGAAAAGACACCCCTGTCCGACTCCCAGTTCAACCCGTGCCAACCAGCTGTTAGTGGCCAGGGCTCCATGTAAAACCCTCCACTGGAGGTCCCCTGACCTCTTTGGTACTGGGAGTTTGTAGAGCCCCCTCCATCTAAAACCCACCATACTATCCGCCCCACATACCCCCTGCCACTGATGTGCCTTCACTCCTGTTAGGCTCCTGATGTTCCGTACCTTAATACAGAGGTTGTAGAGGGCTTTACCTCCCACCCCTTCAAACTCCCCCAGGCTCAGAGTGTTAAAATCTAACAAGTCCTCCAGCCCCCCTTGCCAGTCCCCAGTCTCTGGCGTCACCTGCAGTGGCGGAAACATTGGTGGCCCCTCCCCCTTTGGCCGCTCAAACACCCCCTTTACCGGCTCAGACAGTGCCTCCTGGACTTCCCCCAGGAATCTCTGCCAGGCCCTCAGCACCGCAGAGTAAAAATCAGAGAGTCATGCCTTTAGTCGGAATGCAGCCACCCTGATCTCCAGTTCCACCAGGCCCTGTCCTCCTTCATTTACGGACATATACAACACTGCCGCCCTCAGCCAGTGATGGCCCGACCAGAACAAATCCACCAGCTTGCGTTGCAGGTCTGCGAGCAGCCCGGCGGGGGGGGTTGAGGACAGCCAGTTTATGCCACAGGGAAGATGACACCAGGTTGTTGATTAGCAGCACCCTCCCTCTATATGACACTTGGGACAGGAGCTACCTCCACCTGGCCAGTCTTGACACCACTGCCTGTGACAGCCCCTCCCAGTTCTTCCTGACTCAGGTACACCCCCAATATTTTAAGCCCTTCACAACCCCACTGCAACCCCCCTGGAAGCAGAGGAGGGGCCCTATCCCCCCATGCCCCACATTAACAGAGCTTTGCTCTTTCCCCAGTTTACCTTAGCTGACGAAGCTCCCTCGTACACCTTCAGACTATTCTCTAGTGCCTGCATATCCTGACCATCCCTGACCATCACATAAATGTGATCTGCATACACTGACACTGCCATGCCTGTCCAGCACACTCCCTGCAAACTCCTGCGTAGCAGGCCCAAAAAAGGCTCAATGGCTAGTGTATATAACTGCCCTGATAGAGGGCATCCTTGTCTAATGCCCCACCTCACCCAGACTGGCGTACTGAGCCCCCCTCCCACCTTGACCATACATGATGCCCCAGCATACAACATCTTCACATAATCTTCCCCAAACCCAAACACAGACATCACATTAAACAGATACTCATGGTCCACTCTATCAAAAGCCTTCTCTTGATCTAAAGAGACCAGACCAAAGTTCACATTAGAACTTCTCGACAAGTCCAACATGTCCCTGATTAAGAACAAGTTGTCTGTGATTGAGCGTCCTGGTACGCAATATGTCTGGTCCTTGTGTACTATAGAGTCCAGATGGGACTTTAGTCTGTTAGCGAGGACCTTGGCAAATATCTTGTAGTCCGCACAGAGCAATGCCACAGGCCTCCAGTTCTTAAGTTCACACAAGTCCCCTTTTTTGGGCAGGAGAGTCAGAGCCGTCCACCGGCAGCTCATCGGCAACTCTCCTACCCCGACGCATTCATGCAACACGCAAAAGAAGTCCAGTCCAATTATTCCCCAGAAGTTTTTATAAAACTCCACTGGGAGTCCATCGACCTCCGGTGCATGGCCGGGG
>NW_028161909.1:0-12500 GCF_964263955.1 Coregonus lavaretus
AGAAGAAGAAGAAGAAGAAGAAGAAGAAGAAGAAGAAGAAGAAGAGGAGGAGGAGGAGGAGGATGAAGAAGGAACTGAGGAATGAAGGAGGAGGAGGAGGAGGAGGAGGAGGAGGAGGGCCAGATAACAGCAGAAGTAGTGAGCAAAAGCAATAGAGGAGGTGGGGCCACTCTGGTAACCTTCAGGGTGGGGAAGAAGCTCCATGCTGCATGAAGGCCAGTTTAATAATGAGCTGGACCAGTCACTCTCTGCTTTCCTCTGCTCTGCTCTCTCTGTGTGTGTGTGGGTGTGTCTGCTCTCCTCGCCAGCTGCTTCTTCTTCCAAGCTGTAACACCGCGGCCTGGCTGTCAATCTGGGATGGACGTCAGAGAGAGGTAGAAGGCTTCAGGTTTCTGGTTTGTCTCCCCCACCACACACACACACACACACACACACACACACACACACACACACACACACACACACACACACACACACACACACACACACACACACCACACGGACACACACCACACACAGACACACACACACACACAGACACACACACACACACACACACACACACATCACCTCCTCCATTAACAGGTGTATTGGATCAGACCTGTCATCGGCCACTGTCAAAAGGGACAGGGCTGCCACCACCACCGATACCCCACAGCGCATCACTACACTATGTCCTTAGCCAGAGCCGATCGTGTTGAGACTGAGACAAGACACTGAGCCGGTCGTGTTGAGACTGAGACAAGACACAGAGCTGGTCGTGTTGAGACTGAGACAAGACACAGAGCCGGTCGTGTTGAGACTGAGACAAGACACAGAGCTGGTCGTGTTGAGACTGAGACAAGACACAGAGCTGGTCGTGTTGAAACTGAAACAAGGTACAGAGCCGGTCGTGTTGAGACTGAGACAAGACACAGAGCTGGTCGTGTTGAAACTGAAACAAGGTACAGAGCCGGTTGTGCTGAGACTGAGACAAGACACAGAGCTGGTCGTGTTGAAACTGAAACAAGGTACAGAGCCGGTTGTGTTGAGACTGAGACAAGACACAGAGCTGGTCGTGTTGAAACTGAAACAAGGTACAGAGCCGGTTGTGTTGAGACTGAGACAAGACACAGAGCCGGTTGTGTTGAGACTGAAACAAGGCACAGAGCTGGTCGTGTTGAGACTGAAACAAGGTACAGAGCCGGTTGTGTTGAGACTGACGAGCTACAGAGCCGGTTGTGTTGAGACTGAGACAAGACACAGAGCCGGTTGTGTTGAGACTGAGACAAGACACAGAGCCGGTCGTGTTGAGACTGAAACAAAACACAGAGCCGATCGTGTTGAGACTGAGACGAGGTACAGAGCTGGTCGTGTTGAGACTGAAACAAGACACAGAGCTGGTCGTGTTGAGACTGAAACTTGACACAGAGCTGGTCGTGTTGAGACTGAAACAAGACACAGAGCTGGTCGTGTTGAGACTGAAACGAGGCACAAAGCCGATCGCGTTGAGACTGAGACGAGCTACAGAGCTGGTCGTGTTGAGACTGAAACAAGGCACAGAGCTGGTCGTGTTGAGACTGAAACAAGACACAGAGCTGGTCGTGTTGAGACTGAGACGAGGTACAGAGCCGGTCGTGTTGAGACTGAGACAAGGTACAGAGCCGATCGTGTTTAGACTGAGACAAGGTACAGAGCCGATCGTGTTTAGACTGAGACAAGGTACAGAGCCGGTCGTGTTGAGACTGAAACAAGGTACAGAGCCGGTCATGTTGAGACTGAAACAAGGCACAGAGCCGGTCGTGTTGAGACTGAGACAAGACACAGAGCCGGTCGTGTTGAGACTGAAACAAGGCACAGAGCCGGTTGTGTTGAGACTGAAACAAGGCACAGAGCCGGTCGTGTTGAGCTCTTGAAGCGGCACAGGTCCTAATCCAGGCACTTGTCATCTCCCGTCTGGATTACTGCAACTCGCTGTTGGCTGGCCTCCCTGCCTGTGCCATTAAACCCCTACAACTCATCCAGAATGCCGCAGCCCGTCTGGTGTTCAACCTTCCCAAGTTCTCTCACGTCACCCCCCTCCTCCGCACACTCCACTGGCTTCCAGTTGAAGCTCGCATCCGTTACAAGACCATGGTGCTTGCCTACGGAGCTGTGAGGGGAATGGGACCTCCGTATCTTCAGCCTCTGATCAGTCCCTACACCCAAACGAAGGCATTGCGTTCATCCACCTCTGGCCTGCTGGCTCCCCTTCCTCTGCGGAAGCATAGTTCCCGCTCAGCCCAGTCAAAACTGTTCGCTGCTCTGGCACCCCAATGGTGGAACAAGCTCCCTCACGACGCCAGGACAGCGGAGTCACTCACCACCTTCCGGAGACATTTGAAACCCCACCTCTTTAAGGAATACCTGGGATAGGATAAAGTAATCCTTCTACCCCCCCAAAAAAATAAAATAAATAAATAAAGAAAAAAATAAAAATAAAATTGTAAAGTGGTTATCCCACTGGCTATAGGGTGAATGCACCAATTTGTAAGTCGCTCTGGATAAGAGCGTCTGCTAAATGACATAAATGTGCCCTTGAGCAAGGCACTTAACCCTAATTGCTCCTGTAAGTCGCTCTGGATAACAGCGTCTGCTAAATGACTAAAATGTAAATGTAAATGTAAATGTTGAGACTGAGACAAGGTACAGAGCCGATCGTGTTGAGACTGAGACAAGGTACAGAGCCGATCGTGTTGAGACTGAGACAAGGTACAGAGCCGATGTACTTGTAAAGGAGGAGGGTTTTTTCCAGGTGGATTCAGACACTGTAAGGCTCACACTGTCATACTCAAAGAGATGTTGTCATAGCCTCTGATATGACCACATGCTCTAATATATGATGCCATTCTCACAATAGATATCACAAAAAAATGTGTAGTTAAATCTCACACCAGCACCAGCAATGGACGGGTCAGTTGACCCCAGTGAGTATAGCTGTGAAGGTCACCATTGATCCAGTCACCTTAACACCGCAGCTGATGTATGTGCAGCCTACATTTAAACACCTGCACCGATAAAGAAACCCACGGGACGTGTTCATTTGACCTTTCGCTGCGACTTTCTAGGAAAAAACCCCGAAAATAAAAAGGGGTAAGCTGCACGTTTGAAAATAACTCCTCCTTCCTCTCCTCTGTCGGAGAGTCTGTGACAACATCGTGCCGTCCCAACTGCCACCCTATAGCCTACACAGCGCACTATCTGTTGAGAGCTGTACAGGCCCTGGTTAAAGGTAGTGAATTATATAGGAAATAGGGTGCCATTTGGGAGAAAGCCAATGCTGTCTGAGCCAAAGGGGGGAGACATTACATTACCGACCCGTACAAAGGTCCCATGAATGTTCTGTCTCTTCCCTCTCTCTCTCTCTCTGTCGCTGGTTATCTTACCCCAAAGGTCCCATCCCTCCATTGGGATGACATTGCCCATCCTTCTAGGTGAAAGTGCCAGGCGATCTGTGGCTGTGGCGGCCAGTGGGCTAAAGACAGACTCCTGGAGTGAGGAGAGGGGGAGGAAGGGAGTGGGAGGAGAGGGGTGAGGGGGTGACTTCCTGTCAGTAACCTGATACATGTGGGAGGAGGGGTGAGGGGCTGGAAACACCTTCCTGTCAGTAACCTGATCCATGTGGGAGGAGAGGGGTGAGGGGGTGAAACACCTTCCTGTCAGTAACCTGATCCATGTGGGAGGAGAGGGGTGAGGGGGTGACTTCCTGTCAGTAACCTGATACATGTGAGGGGTGAAGGGTGAGGGGGTGACTTCCTGTCAGTAACCTGATACATGTGAGGGGTGAAGGGTGAGGGGGTGACTTCCTGTCAATAACCTGATACATGTGAGGGGTGAAGGGTGAGGGGGTGACTTCCTGTCAATAACCTGATACATGTGAGGGGTGAAGGGTGAGGGGGTGACTTCCTGTCAATAACCTGATACATGTGGGAGGAGAGGGGTGAGGGGCTGAAACACCTTCCTGTCAGTAACCTGATACATGTGGGGGGTGAAGGGTGAGGGGGTGACTTCCTGTCAGTAACCTGATACATGTGAGGGGTGAAGGGTGAGGGGGTGACTTCCTGTCAATAACCTGATACATGTGAGGGGTGAAGGGTGAGGGGGTGACTTCCTGTCAGTAACCTGATACATGTGAAGGGTGAGGGGGTGACTTCCTGTCAGTGACCTGATAGATGTGAAGGGTGAAGGGTGAGGGGGTGACTTCCTGTCAGTAACCTGATACATGTGAAGGGTGAGGGGGTGACTTCCTGTCAGTAACCTGATACATATGAGG
Source organism: Coregonus lavaretus (assembly GCF_964263955.1). Taxonomy (NCBI): domain Eukaryota; kingdom Metazoa; phylum Chordata; class Actinopteri; order Salmoniformes; family Salmonidae; genus Coregonus; species Coregonus lavaretus. The sequence continues at coordinate 4,292 of NW_028161909.1, forward strand.
GGTGAAGGGTGAGGGGGTGACTTCCTGTCAGTAACCTGATACATGTGAAGGGTGAGGGGGTGACTTCCTGTCAGTAACCTGATACATGTGAGGGGTGAAGGGTGAGGGGGTGACTTCCTGTCAGTAACCTGATACATGTGAAGGGTGAGGGGGTGACTTCCTGTCAGTAACCTGATACATGTGAAGGGTGAGGGGGTGACTTCCTGTCAGTAACCTGATACATGTGAAGGGTGAGGGGGTGACTTCCTGTCAGCAACCTGATACATGTGAAGGGTGAGGGGGTGACTTCCTGTCAGTAACCTGATACATGTGAAGGGTGAGGGGGTGACTTCCTGTCAGTAACCTGATACATGTGAAGGGTGAGGGGGTGACTTCCTGTCAGTAACCTGATACATGTGAGGGGTGAGGGGGTGACTTCCTGTCAGTAACCTGATACATGAGTCTCTAGTGCTCTAGCTCACTCTTCAGACTCACACACACACACATACACACACACACACACACACACACACACACACACACACACACACACACGCACGCACACACACACACACACACACACACACACACACACACACACACACACACACACACGCACACACACTACAAGGGGCTGGCTAAGGCTATTGCATCGTTCTATCTCTATATATAATTTCAGTTATGGTAGTGTGCAGTGTAACAAATCCTGCCTTCTAAAGTTTTACTTTGACCAAGTCATTGCGTGGTTAAATTCCGTGGAAAAAGTACATGAGATTGTAGCTGCCACTGTGATGCAAAGTATCTGGCCCCTGGAAATGCAGACGACTGTCGGTTAAAGGTAATGCTATTGGCTATTGGTATTCCTTTCTTGTTATGCTCGCAGGTTCCAAGACACAAGTAATTTCCTGGATCGACGAATAGCATTGATTTAAGGTGCATTGAAGTCACCATTTGAATTGCATTTCTGGCAGAGTGCGATCAGGCGTCCCTGACAATATTGACTAGAAAAAAACGAGAAGAAAAAAAAAGAACATCTCAAGTTCAGACGGAGAAAAAAAAAAAAAAAAAAAAAGGCCCTTTCATGTTTGACGTCTTATCAGGCACTTGTACGTATCCAATTAATCTGCACCTTTGTGTGTTAATTGTGGATCTCTTAAAGTGTTACACTGTGCTCCTGTGATGTCTTTGGAAGAGGTGCGTGTGATTCATATTTACACAATGACGGTCGATGCTGTAATCGGCGTGTCTGTAGAATCTGGAGGACTCAAATGAACTGCTTATATTTTCCAAAAAAATGACACTATATACTACATTGCCTTGATATTGTACTGTAGCAATAACCCCTGGGCATAGCCTCGTTGTAGAATCACAGATCCCTTTCTTGTTTCCTTGGGTGAAAATTGAAAAGTTAGGATGTTCACTCTCTAGAGCTCTCCTTACTGCTTGTTCCCGTGTTAAGATTATTTTAAGCAAATAAGACTCCACATTTTGTGCAACGGGATAGGAAATAGAATCCTCCAGACAGACTATACGTATGCATTAGGAGGTATATTTCACCTGAGTCACAGATGGCTTCAGGCTGAACCTTTAACTTTTATTAGTAGTTTTGTGAATTCCCTGCATCAATTTTCCTCCTGGCTCTATTGCCCCCAAATGCATGGAAGATTCGCTTGTAGAAGTGGTAAGGAGAGTTGGATGCTGGGTTGTAGAAGTGGTAAGGAGAGTTGGATGCTGGGTTGTAGAAGTGGTAAGGAGAGTTGGATGCTGGGATGTAGAAGTGGTAAGGAGAGTTGGATGCTGGGATGTAGAAGTGGTAAGGAGAGTTGGATGCTGGGATGTAGAAGTGGTAAGGAGAGTTGGATGCTGGGATGTAGAAGTGGTAAGGAGAGTTGGATGCTGGGTTGTAGAAGTGGTAATTGAGAGTTGGATGCTGGGATGTAGAAGTGGTAATTGAGAGTTGGATGCTGGGATGTAGAATTGGTAAGGAGAGTTGGATGCTGGGATGTAGAAGTGGTAAGGAGAGTTGGATGCTGGGATGTAGAAGTGGTAAGGAGAGTTGGATGCTGGGATGTAGAAGTGGTAAGGAGAGTTGGATGCTGGTATGTAGAAGTGGTAAGGAGAGTTGGATGCTGGGATGTAGAAGTGGTAAGGAGAGCAGAGTGGTTCTAAATTACACTAGATGGACAGATTCCCCACAGGGCAGAAAAGTGAGGATTTCGAGGAAAAGTATATCTTGATGGTGTTCCCACAGTTACATTAGTTCACTTCTCAGGCATTGCATAGGCCTACCAACACCCATACACACCCACACAAACACACTAGCATTCTCTCGTGGAAAATGAATCACCACCAACCCCACCTAAGATACACTGGAGCCGTCGACGTAACAGCAACAGCCGCTGAACATGTCGGAGTGACCTGTGTTCCCATTCCTGTCAATGGGAGCCGGGGTCAAGGGTCAGGCCCTGCTGTGTGTCCACGGGGTATTAACGGCTAATAGCTCTGTCAACAGTATGCTCTGAAGGAACATGACCCCAACATGATGAATGGCCTGGCCCAGTGTCTCAGGGAGGGAGGGAGACACAGATACACAGTAAAACAGGGTTGTGGTTATATGAAGGAGAGACACAGACACAGAGACACAGGGTCCTTCTTTTATCCCTTGTCATTACTCCATGTGAGCATTCTGACTGTTTTGTCTAACCAATACAATGTGCCCCCACATTGTGCGACAAATCCCTGGAGTCATGTAAAAGGGAAACATAACCAATTGTGTTTGAGATTTACAGAGATTGTTTGACAGGGTTGCAGAAAGCTTTCTCCAGTAACATCCACTCTGCAAGTTAATTGTCTAAGAATACATTGTGAAGTTCAACCTATAAATAAATGAAAACAGTGAGAGCGAGAGGTGTCAACTGAAAACAAACCACACAAAACACACAACTACATACTTTCCCTCTAAACGTAATATTAAAACAAACAGCTACATACTTTCCCTCTAAATCTAATGTTCAAACAAACAGCTACATACGAGTGGCACAGTGGTCTAAGGCACTGCATTGCAGTGCTAGCTGTGCCACTAGAGATCCTGGTTTGAATCCAGGCTCTGTCGCAGCCGGCCGCGACTGGGAGACCCATGGGGGCGGCGCACAATTGGCCCAGCGTCGTCCAAGGTAGGGGAGGGAATGGCCGGCAGGGGATGTAGCTCAGTTGGTAGAGCATGGCGTTTGCAAACGCCAGGGTTGTGGGTTCGATTCCCACGGGGGGGGGGCAGTATGAAAAAAAAATAAAATAATGTATGCTGTCACTAACTGTAAGTTGCTCTGGATAAGAGTGTCTGCTAAATGACTAAAATAAGAGATAATACTTTCCCTCTTCATCTAACGTTGAAACAGACGGATAAAACAAGCAATGTAAAGTGGCGTCCAGTAACAAGCCGGTCATATCGCCCAGGTGATAGAGCCACAATTCACATCTTGTGTTTTGCTTCCAGGTAATTCACAATGGTACTGAGGCACGGGGGGCCAACACAATCCAAGCCTCCAAGCCCTTAAAGGAGTCTGGGACGCGTCATTATCGCTGTAAAGCCAACACATATCTCACCACAACAAGCCCCATCCGCTGAGGAACAAGCAGAGACGGTAATGGTCTCTGAGATGAATACCCCTTCCAGCTGTAGTCGAGGGTGCCCTCTCCCGCAGAGCAGCAAAAACAAATCTGCCTGAGCTGTAGGGGGGGACCAGGAGGGCTAGAGAGGGAGGCTGGGGCTGAGAGCTAGTGGTGGGGAGGGAGATGGAGGAGAGGGAGGCTGGTGGATACCACATCTGCAGGGTTGAGTGCAGACAAAACGTTTTTGGAGTGATCCTCCGACTCCCCCGACTCCCTCGTGTCACTACGCAGTCGATACTTCAAAAATGTAAATTCTTACACTCTTACCGCATACCTATGTTTGTCCTCTGTTCTTGCATGCCTTTCTTAGTTTGTTGAAATCCATAATTATTTTAATTTATTTTAAAATGTAACATTTATTTAACTAGGCAAGTCTGTTTAGAACAAATTGTTATTTACACTGACAGCCTACCAAAAGGCAAAAGGCCAGGGCCTCCCGAGTGGTGCAGTGGTCTAAGGCACTGCATCACAGTGCTAGCTGTGCCACTAGAGATCCTGGTTCGAGTCCAGGCCCATGGGGCGGCGCACAATTGGCCCAGCGTCGTCCAGGTTAGGGGAGGGTTTGGCCGGCAGGGATGTTCTTGTCCCGTCGCTGACACAGTCGCCAGGTGTACGGTGTTCCCTATACACATTGGTGCGGCTGGCTTCTGGGTTAAGCGGGCATTGTTCAAGAAGGAGTGCGGCTCGGTTGGGTTGTGTTTCGGAGGACGCATTGGCTCTCGACCTTCGTCTCTCCTGTATCCATACGGGAGTTGCAGCGATGTGACAAGACTGTAACTACCAATTGGGGATGAAAAAATGAAAGGCAAAAGGCCTCCCGCGGGGACAGGGGGCTGGGGTTAAAAATATAGGACGAAACACACGTCACGACAAGAGAGACGTCACAACACTTCATAAAGAGAGACCTAAGACAACAGCATAGCATGGCAGCAACACATGACAACAACATGGTCCAAACATAATTGGGCACAGACAACAGTACAAAGGACAAGGCTTTTGAATCTCGACGAGGAAATAGTTGGTGGTTGTATTTGATCAACGTTTTATTACAAAGGAAGGATTTCAGCAAACAAACAGGACAAACATAGGTGCATGGTAAGGGTGGAAAAAATTTACATTATTGAAGTATCTCTAAGGAACTGTAAGGAATCGGATGAGTCGGAGGAGGAGTCGGAAGTGCACTCCGAAAACTCTCATCTGCACTCAACTCCGAGGATGTGGTATCGTGGAGTTGAGATATACTCGGCTAGATAAGGGATTGACAATTTGGTCTCAGGGCTGGGAAGGGAGAGAGAGCTTGAACTCAGGACCTGGGGATAGGATAGTTTTGTCTCTGGGTAAGCAGGTAAGGGATAGATCAGAGACTAGCCTGGGGGGCAGTAACAGGACTAAGGATTATAGTCAGGGAATGGCCATCCTGGAGATGCCATATTTAAACCAATATTGCTGCTATTTCTGTTTTTCTCAACCACATGAAAGGGGCTAGGCCTATGTCTCAATTGAAGCACTTCTTTCCACTTCTCACAGAAAAAGCCACCCTGATTCAGTGGTGTAATTAATACATTAAGTGCTTTATATACTTCTGAAGTGGAGAAATGATGCATTCAATGGCCAGTAAATCTCTGACATATGCATGAATCATACATTCAACCCAGGCTTAAAAAGGAATTATGTCAGGAAAAATATGAAAATGGACCAGGGATATAATTTTTTGATAAGATGTCCCATGAATTGATAATTACGTAACTGCTAAGAAGAATTTACATAAATTGACATTTCTTGGGAATATATCATTAAATCGTAATGTTATTTTTCAAGTGACAAAATCAGCTGGATATCTAAAGATAATTTTCAAGCAACTGGCAGCAATTCTCAACTGGTGGGTCGTGACACAAATTTGGGTCGTGGGAGGTATTGAGTGGGTTGCGGGAGGTATTGAGTGGGTCGCGGATGTCTGATTAAAAACGTTCAAAAAAAATTATCCAGTCTGAATTTAACTTAAATCAGGTAGAAAGTGTGTATAAATGATAATGATAATTGAATCACTAAAAAAGTATTCTTCAATCACAGTATTTTCTATATAGAGGTATTAGCAGCACTATTTAGGTTGATTTTGTGGTCTCAAACCAGTGAGTTTATTAACCCCTTGTCCCCCTCTAAGATGACACATGATGTTGTAGTCTCAAGCCAGTGAGTTTATTAACTGTTTTAAGATGGTAATACTATGGATCATGGTAATACTATGGATCATGGTAATACTATGGATCATGGTAATACTATGGATCATGGTAATACTATGGATCATGGTAATACTATGGATCATGGTAATACTATGGATCATGGTAATACTATGGATCATGGTAATACTATGGATCATGGTAATACTATGGATCATGGTAATACTATGGATCATGGTAATACGATGGATCATGGTAATACTATGGATCATGGTAATACTATGGATCATGGTAATACTATGGATCATGGTAATACTATGGATCATGGTAATACTATGGATCATGGTAATACTATGGATCATGGTAATACTATGGATCATGGTAATACTATGGATCATGGTAATACTATGGATCATGGTAATACTATGGATCATGGTAATACTATGGATCATGGTAATACTGTGGATCATGGTAATACGATGGATCATGGTAATACTATGGATCATGGTAATACTATGGATCATGGTAATACTATGGATCATGGTAATACTATGGATCATGGTAATACTATATGGATCATGGTAATACTATGGATCATGGTAATACTATGGATCATGGTAATACGATGGATCATGGTAATACTGTGGATCATTTAGCTATTTGATTTGGAATTTTAGGACCCCCTTTAAGTATAAAACAAAAAATATATACATGCACTACCGTTCAAAAGTTTGGGGTCACATAGAAATGTCCTTGTTTTCCATGAAAACATACATGAAATGAGTTTGAATGGGAAATATAGCAAAAGGCACAGGAAATGTAGTCATTTGACAAGGTTAGAAACAATGATTTTAAATATGAATAATTATTGTGTCCTTCAAACTTTGCTTTCGTCAAAGAAATCCTCCATTTGCAGCAATTACAGCCTTGCAGACCTTTTGGCATTCTAGTTGTCAATTTGTTGAGGTAATCTGAAGAGATTTCACCCCATGCTTCCTGAAGCACCTCCCACAAGTTGGATTGGCTTGATGGGCACTTCTTACGTACCATACGGTCAAGCTGCTCCCACAACAGCTCAATAGGGTTGAGGTCCGGTGACTGTGCTGGCCACTCCATTATAGACAGAATACCAGCTGACTGCTTCTTCCCTAAATAGTTCTTGCATAGTTTGGAGCTGTGCTTTGGGTCATTGTCCTGTTGTAGGAGGAAATTGGCTCCAATCAAGCGCCGTCCACAGGGTATGGCATGGCATTGCAAAACGGAGTGATAGCCTTCCTTCTTCAAGATCCCTTTTACCCTGTACAAATCTCCCACTTTACCACCACCAAATCACCCCCAGGCCATCACATTGCCTCCACCATGGTTGACAGATGGCATCAAGCACTCCTCCAGCGTCTTTTCATTTGGTCTGCGTCTCACAAATGTTCTTCTTTGTGATCTGAACACCTCAAACTTCGATTCGTCTGTCCATAACACTTTTTTCCAATCTCCCTCTGTCCAGTGTCTGTGTTCTTTTGCCCATCTTAATCTTTTATTTTTATTGGCCAGTCTGAGATATGGCTTTTTCTTTGCAACTCTGCCAAGAATGTCAGCATCCCAGAGTTGCCTCTTCACTGCTGACGTTGAGACTGGTTTTTTAAGGGTACTATTTAATGAAGCTGCCAGTTGAGGACCTGTGAGGCGCCTGTTTCTCAAACTAGACACTCTAATGTATTTGTCCTCTTGCTCAGTTGTGCACCGGGGCCTCCCACTCCTCTTTCTATTCTGGTTAGAGCCAGTTTGCGCTGTTCTGTGAAGGGAGTAGTACACAGCGTTGTACGAGCTCTTCAGTTTCTTGTCAATTTCTCGCATGGAATAGCCTTCATTTCTCAGAACAAGAATAGACTGACGGGTTTCAGAAGAAAGTTATTTGTTTCTGGCCATTTTGAGCCTGTAATGGAACCCACAATTGCTGATGCTCCAGATACTCAACTAGTCTCAAGAAGGCCAGTTTTATTGCTTCTTTAATCAGCACAACAGTTTTCAGCTGTGCTAACATAATTGCAAAAGGGTTTTCTAATGATCAATTAGCCTTTTAAAATGATAAACTTGGATTAGCAAACACAACGTGCCATTGGAACACAGGACTGATGGTTGCTGATAATGGGCCTCTGTACGCCTATGTAGATATTCCATTAAAAATCAGCCGTTTCCAGCTACAATAGCCATTTACAACACTAACAATGTCTACACTGTATTTCTGATAAATTTGATGATATTTTAATGGACAAAACAATTGCTTTTCTTTCGAAAACAAGGACATTTCTAAGTGACCCCAAACTTTTGAACGGTAGTGTATGAGGTAGTAGAGTACACTTAATGTTTTGTGAAATCTGTTGTGAATG
>NW_028161909.1:17500-42500 GCF_964263955.1 Coregonus lavaretus
CTATGGGAATAGCCTGTCTCTGATACGAAGCCTCTCTATGGGAATAGCCTGTCTCTGATACGAAGCCACTCAATGGGAATAGCCTGTCTCTGAGATGAAGCCACTCAATGGGAATAGCCTGTCTCTGAGATGAAGCCTCTCTATGGGAATAGCCTGTCTCTGAGATGAAGCCTCTCTATGGGAATAGCCTGTCTCTGAGATGAAGCCTCTCTATGGGAATAGCCTGTCTCTGAGATGAAGCCTCTCTATGGGAATAGCCTGTCTCTGAGATGAAGCCTCTCTATGGGAATAGCCTGTCTCTGATACCAAGCCTCTCTATGGGAATAGCCTGTCTCTGAGATGAAGCCTCTCTATGGGAATAGCCTGTCTCTGAGATGAAGCCTCTCTATGGGAATAGCCTGTCTCTGAGATGAAGCCTCTCTATGGGAATAGCCTGTCTCTGAGATGAAGCCTCTCTATGGGAATAGCCTGTCTCTGATACGAAGCCACTCTATGGGAATAGTCTGTCTCTGATACGAAGCCACTCAATGGGAATAGCCTGTCTCTGAGATGAAGCCTCTCTATGGGAATAGCCTGTCTCTGATACGAAGCCTCTCTATGGGAATAGCCTGTCTCTGATACGAAGCCTCTCTATGGGAATAGCCTGTCTCTGATACGAAGCCTCTCTATGGGAATAGCCTGTCTCTGATACCAAGCCTCTCTATGGGAATAGCCTGTCTCTGAGATGAAGCCTCTCTATGGGAATAGCCTGTCTCTGATACGAAGCCACTCAATGGGAATAGCCTGTCTCTGAGATGAAGCCTCTCTATGGGAATAGCCTGTCTCTGATACGAAGCCTCTCTATGGGAATAGCCTGTCTCTGATACGAAGCCTCTCTATGGGAATAGCCTGTCTCTGATACGAAGCCACTCTATGGGAATAGCCTGTCTCTGAGATGAAGCCTCTCTATGGGAATAGCCTGTCTCTGATACGAAGCCACTCTATGGGAATAGCCTGTCTCTGATACGAAGCCACTCAATGGGAATAGCCTGTCTCTGAGACGAAGCCTCTCTATGGGAATAGCCTGTCTCTGAGATGAAGCCTCTCTATGGGAATAGCCTGTCTCTGAGATGAAGCCTCTCTATGGGAATAGCCTGTCTCTGAGATGAAGCCTCTCTATGGGAATAGCCTGTCTCTGAGATGAAGCCTCTCTATGGGAATAGCCTGTCTCTGATACGAAGCCACTCAATGGGAATAGCCTGTCTCTGAGATGAAGCCTCTCTATGGGAATAGCCTTTCTCTGACACGAAGCCACTCTATGGGAATAGCCTGTCTCTGAGATGAAGCCACTCTATGGGAATAGCCTGTCTCTGATACGAAGCCACTCAATGGGAAGCCTCTCTATGGGAATAGCCTGTCTCTGATACGAAGCCACTCAATGGGAATAGCCTGTCTCTGAGATGAAGCCTTTCTATGGGAATAGCCTGTCTCTGATACGAAGCCACTCTATGGGAATAGCCTGTCTCTGAGATGAAGCCACTCTATGGGAATAGCCTGTCTCTGAGATGAAGCCTCTCTATGGGAATAGCCTGTCTCTGATGCGAAGCCACTCAATGGGAATAGCCTGTCTCTGAGATGAAGCCTCTCTATGGGAATAGCCTGTCTCTGAGATGAAGCCTCTCTATGGGAATAGCCTGTCTCTGATACGAAGCCACTCTATGGGAATAGCCTGTCTCTGATGCGAAGCCACTCTATGGGAATAGCCTGTGTCTGAGATGAAGCCTCTCTATGGGAATAGCCTGTCTCTGAGATGAAGCCTCTCTATGGGAATAGCCTGTCTCTGATACGAAGCCACTCTATGGGAATAGCCTGTCTCTGAGATGAAGCCTCTCTATGGGAATAGCCTGTCTCTGATGCGAAGCCTCTCTATGGGAATAGCCTGTCTCTGAGATGAAGCCTCTCTATGGGAATAGCCTGTCTCTGAGATGAAGCCTCTCTATGGGAATAGCCTGTCTCTGAGATGAAGCCTCTCTATGGGAATAGCCTGTCTCTGATACCAAGCCTCTCTATGGGAATAGCCTGTCTCTGAGATGAAGCCTCTCTATGGGAATAGCCTGTCTCTGAGATGAAGCCTCTCTATGGGAATAGCCTGTCTCTGAGATGAAGCCTCTCTATGGGAATAGCCTGTCTCTGAGATGAAGCCTCTCTATGGGAATAGCCTGTCTCTGATACGAAGCCACTCTATGGGAATAGTCTGTCTCTGATACGAAGCCACTCAATGGGAATAGCCTGTCTCTGAGATGAAGCCTCTCTATGGGAATAGCCTGTCTCTGATACGAAGCCTCTCTATGGGAATAGCCTGTCTCTGATACGAAGCCTCTCTATGGGAATAGCCTGTCTCTGATACGAAGCCTCTCTATGGGAATAGCCTGTCTCTGATACCAAGCCTCTCTATGGGAATAGCCTGTCTCTGAGATGAAGCCTCTCTATGGGAATAGCCTGTCTCTGATACGAAGCCACTCAATGGGAATAGCCTGTCTCTGAGATGAAGCCTCTCTATGGGAATAGCCTGTCTCTGATACGAAGCCTCTCTATGGGAATAGCCTGTCTCTGATACGAAGCCTCTCTATGGGAATAGCCTGTCTCTGAGATGAAGCCTCTCTATGGGAATAGCCTGTCTCTGAGATGAAGCCTCTCTATGGGAATAGCCTGTCTCTGAGATGAAGCCTCTCTATGGGAATAGCCTGTCTCTGATACGAAGCCACTCAATGGGAATAGCCTGTCTCTGAGATGAAGCCTCTCTATGGGAATAGCCTTTCTCTGACACGAAGCCACTCTATGGGAATAGCCTGTCTCTGAGATGAAGCCACTCTATGGGAATAGCCTGTCTCTGATACGAAGCCACTCAATGGGAAGCCTCTCTATGGGAATAGCCTGTCTCTGATACGAAGCCACTCAATGGGAATAGCCTGTCTCTGAGATGAAGCCTTTCTATGGGAATAGCCTGTCTCTGATACGAAGCCACTCTATGGGAATAGCCTGTCTCTGAGATGAAGCCACTCTATGGGAATAGCCTGTCTCTGAGATGAAGCCTCTCTATGGGAATAGCCTGTCTCTGATGCGAAGCCACTCAATGGGAATAGCCTGTCTCTGAGATGAAGCCTCTCTATGGGAATAGCCTGTCTCTGAGATGAAGCCTCTCTATGGGAATAGCCTGTCTCTGATACGAAGCCACTCTATGGGAATAGCCTGTCTCTGATGCGAAGCCACTCTATGGGAATAGCCTGTGTCTGAGATGAAGCCTCTCTATGGGAATAGCCTGTCTCTGAGATGAAGCCTCTCTATGGGAATAGCCTGTCTCTGATACGAAGCCACTCTATGGGAATAGCCTGTCTCTGAGATGAAGCCTCTCTATGGGAATAGCCTGTCTCTGATACGAAGCCACTCTATGGGAATAGCCTGTCTCTGATACGAAGCCACTCAATGGGAATAGCCTGTCTCTGAGACGAAGCCTCTCTATGGGAATAGCCTGTCTCTGAGATGAAGCCTCTCTATGGGAATAGCCTGTCTCTGAGATGAAGCCTCTCTATGGGAATAGCCTGTCTCTGAGATGAAGCCTCTCTATGGGAATAGCCTGTCTCTGAGATGAAGCCTCTCTATGGGAATAGCCTGTCTCTGATACGAAGCCACTCAATGGGAATAGCCTGTCTCTGAGATGAAGCCTCTCTATGGGAATAGCCTTTCTCTGACACGAAGCCACTCTATGGGAATAGCCTGTCTCTGAGATGAAGCCACTCTATGGGAATAGCCTGTCTCTGATACGAAGCCACTCAATGGGAAGCCTCTCTATGGGAATAGCCTGTCTCTGATACGAAGCCACTCAATGGGAATAGCCTGTCTCTGAGATGAAGCCTTTCTATGGGAATAGCCTGTCTCTGATACGAAGCCACTCTATGGGAATAGCCTGTCTCTGAGATGAAGCCACTCTATGGGAATAGCCTGTCTCTGAGATGAAGCCTCTCTATGGGAATAGCCTGTCTCTGATGCGAAGCCACTCAATGGGAATAGCCTGTCTCTGAGATGAAGCCTCTCTATGGGAATAGCCTGTCTCTGAGATGAAGCCTCTCTATGGGAATAGCCTGTCTCTGATACGAAGCCACTCTATGGGAATAGCCTGTCTCTGATGCGAAGCCACTCTATGGGAATAGCCTGTGTCTGAGATGAAGCCTCTCTATGGGAATAGCCTGTCTCTGAGATGAAGCCTCTCTATGGGAATAGCCTGTCTCTGATACGAAGCCACTCTATGGGAATAGCCTGTCTCTGAGATGAAGCCTCTCTATGGGAATAGCCTGTCTCTGATGCGAAGCCTCTCTATGGGAATAGCCTGTCTCTGAGATGAAGCCTCTCTATGGGAATAGCCTGTCTCTGAGATGAAGCCTCTCTATGGGAATAGCCTGTCTCTGAGATGAAGCCTCTCTATGGGAATAGCCTGTCTCTGAGATGAAGCCTCTCTATGGGAATAGCCTGTCTCTGATACGAAGCCTCTCTATGGGAATAGCCTGTCTCTGAGATGAAGCCTCTCTATGGGAATAGCCTGTCTCTGAGATGAAGCCTCTCTATGGGAATAGCCTGTCTCTGAGATGAAGCCTCTCTATGGGAATAGCCTGTCTCTGAGATGAAGCCTCTCTATGGGAATAGCCTGTCTCTGATACGAAGCCTCTCTATGGGAATAGCCTGTCTCTGAGATGAAGCCACTCTATGGGAATAGCCTGTCTCTGATACGAAGCCACTCTATGGGAATAGCCTGTCTCTGATACGAAGCCACTCTATGGGAATAGCCTGTCTCTGAGATGAAGCCTCTCTATGGGAATAGCCTGTCTCTGAGATGAAGCCTCTCTATGGGAATAGCCTGTCTCTGATACGAAGCCTCTCTATGGGAATAGCCTGTCTCTGAGATGAAGCCACTCAATGGGAATAGCCTGTCTCTGAGATGAAGCCTCTCTATGGGAATAGCCTGTCTCTGAGATGAAGCCTCTCTATGGGAATAGCCTGTCTCTGAGAAGATGCCTCTCTATGGGAATAGCCTGTCTCTGAGATGAAGCCTCTCTATGGGAATAGCCTGTCTCTGATACGAAGCCACTCTATGGGAATAGCCTGTCTCTGAGATGAAGCCTCTCTATGGGAATAGCCTGTCTCTGATACGAAGCCACTCAATGGGAATAGCCTGTCTCTGAGATGAAGCCTCTCTATGGGAATAGCCTGTCTCTGAGATGAAGCCTCTCTATGGGAATAGCCTGTCTCTGATGCGAAGCCACTCTATGGGAATAGCCTTTTTCATTGATACGAAGCCACTCTATGGGAATAGCCTGTCTCTGAGATGAAGCCTCTCTATGGGAATAGCCTGTCTCTGAGATGAAGCCTCTCTATGGGAATAGCCTGTCTCTGAGATGAAGCCTCTCTATGGGAATAGCCTGTCTCTGATACGAAGCCTCTCTATGGGAATAGCCTGTCTCTGAGATGAAGCCACTCAATGGGAATAGCCTGTCTCTGAGATGAAGCCTCTCTATGGGAATAGCCTGTCTCTGAGATGAAGCCTCTCTATGGGAATAGCCTGTCTCTGAGATGATGCCTCTCTATGGGAATAGCCTGTCTCTGAGATGAAGCCTCTCTATGGGAATAGCCTGTCTCTGATACGAAGCCACTCTATGGGAATAGCCTGTCTCTGAGATGAAGCCTCTCTATGGGAATAGCCTGTCTCTGATACAAAGCCACTCAATGGGAATAGCCTGTCTCTGAGATGCAGCCTCTCTATGGGAATAGCCTGTCTCTGAGATGAAGCCTCTCTATGGGAATAGCCTGTCTCTGATGCGAAGCCACTCTATGGGAATAGCCTTTTTCATTGATACGAAGCCACTCTATGGGAATAGCCTGTCTCTGAGATGAAGCATCTCTATGGGAATAGCCTGTCTCTGAGATGAAGCCTCTCTATGGGAATAGCCTGTCTTTGATACGAAGCCTCTCTATGGGAATAGCCTGTCTCTGATACGAAGCCACTCAATGGGAATAGCCTGTCTCTGAGATGAAGCCTCTCTATTGGAATAGCCTGTCTCTGAGATGAAGCCTCTCTATGGGAATAGCCTGTCTCTGATACGAAGCCACTCTATGGGAATAGCCTGTCTCTGAGATGAAGCCTCTCTATGGGAATAGCCTGTCTCTGAGATGAAGCCTCTCTATGGGAATAGCCTGTCTCTGATACGAAGCCACTCAATGGGAATAGCCTGTCTCTGAGATGAAGCCTCTCTATGGGAATAGCCTGTCTCTGAGATGAAGCCTCTCTATGGGAATAGCCTGTCTCTGAGATGAAGCCTCTCTATGGGAATAGCCTGTCTCTGATACGAAGCCACTCAATGGGAATAGCCTGTCTCTGAGATGAAGCCTCTCTATGGGAATAGCCTGTCTCTGAGATGAAGCCTCTCTATGGGAATAGCCTGTCTCTGATACGAAGCCACTCTATGGGAATAGCCTGTCTCTGAGATGAAGCCTCTCTATGGGAATAGCCTGTCTCTGATACGAAGCCTCTCTATGGGAATAGCCTGTCTCTGAGATGAAGCCTCTCTATGGGAATAGCCTGTCTCTGATACGAAGCCACTCTATGGGAATAGCCTGTCTCTGAGATGAAGCCTCTCTATGGGAATAGCCTGTCTCTGATACGAAGCCACTCAATGGGAATAGCCTGTCTCTGAGATGAAGCCTCTCTATGGGAATAGCCTGTCTCTGAGATGAAGCCTCTCTATGGGAATAGCCTGTCTCTGAGATGAAGCCTCTCTATGGGAATAGCCTGTCTCTGAGATGAAGCCTCTCTATGGGAATAGCCTGTCACTGAGATGAAGCCTCTCTATGGGAATAGCCTGTCTCTGAGATGAAGCCTCTCTATGGGAATAGCCTGTCTCTGAGATGAAGCCTCTCTATGGGAATAGCCTGTCTCTGAGATGAAGCCTCTCTATGGGAATAGCATGTCTCTGATACGAAGCCACTCAATGGGAATAGCCTGTCTCTGAGATGAAGCCTCTCTATGGGAATAGCCTGTCTCTGAGATGAAGCCTCTCTATGGGAATAGCCTGTCTCTGAGATGAAGCCTCTCTATGGGAATAGCCTGTCTCTGAGATGAAGCCTCTCTATGGGAATAGCCTGTCTCTGAGATGAAGCCTCTCTATGGGAATAGCCTGTCTCTGAGATGAAGCCTCTCTATGGGAATAGCCTGTCTCTGATACGAAGCCACTCAATGGGAATAGCCTGTCTCTGAGATGAAGCCTCTCTATGGGTATAGCCTGTCTCTGAGATGAAGCCTCTCTATGGGAATAGCCTGTCTCTGATACGAAGCCACTCAATGGGAATAGCCTGTCTCTGATACGAAGCCACTCAATGGGAATAGCCTGTCTCTGAGATGAAGCCACTCAATGGGAATAGCCTGTCTCTGAGATGAAGCCTCTCTATGGGAATAGCCTGTCTCTGATGCGAAGCCACTCAATGGGAATAGCCTGTCTCTGAGATGAAGCCTCTCTATGGGAATAGCCTGTCTCTGAGATGAAGCCTCTCTATGGGAATAGCCTGTCTCTGATGCGAAGCCTCTCTATGGGAATAGCCTGTCTCTGAGATGAAGCCTCTCTATGGGAATAGCCTGTCTCTGAGATGAAGCCTCTCTATGGGAATAGCCTGTCTCTGATATGAAGCCACATCAACTACACAGCAGACTCTGAATATAGTCTTTCCAAAAAAAACAACATAAAAACATATTTTGAGTCGGGTAATTGGCAAATGTCTTCCAGTGTGTAGTTAACTAGAGTACATCCAGTCGAATATAAGGACAAATGTCAGACATTAACTATCTGTGTCACAAACAAAATAAAAATAAAAACCATGCAGAGAAATGTCTTCTGTGTCTAGCTGGACACTCAAATGTGACGTCAAATTTCAAACACTGTCTGACAGACAGGCTTTCTATGAAGTCACATTGGATGAGACAGGGGTGACCCAGCCTCAGGGCTCATATGCTTTTAGTCCAATTCAACTACACCACTCTCTACACAGTACTGTCAGTTAGCATGGTTAGGTTTACCCCCTACTCTCTACACAGTACTGTCAGTTAGCATGGTCAGGTAAGAGCTTTACCCCCTACTCTCTACACAGTACTGTCAGTTAGCATGGTCAGGTAAGAGGTTTACCCCCTACTCTCTACACAGTACTGTCAGTTAGCATGGTTAGCTTTACCCCCTACTCTCTACACAGTACTGTCAGTTAGCATGGTTAGCTTTACCCCCTACTCTCTACACAGTACTGTCAGTTAGCATGGTCAGCATTACCCCCTACTCTCTACACAGTGCTGTCAGTTAGCATGGTTAGCTTTACCCCCTACTCTCTACACAGTACTGTCAGTTAGCATGGTCAGGTAAGAGGTTTACCCCCTACTCTCTACACAGTACTGTCAGTTAGCATGGTCAGGTAAGAGCTTTACCCCCTACTCTCTACACAGTACTGTCAGTTAGCATGGTCAGGTAAGAGGTTTACCCCCTACTCTCTACACAGTACTGTCAGTTAGCATGGTCAGGTAAGAGGTTTACCCCCTACTCTCTACACAGTACTGTCAGTTAGCATGGTCAGGTAAGAGGTTTACCCCCTACTCTCTACACAGTACGGTCAGTTAGCATGGTCAGGTAAGATCTTTACCCCCTACTCTCTACACAGTACTGTCAGTTAGCATGGTTAGGTAAGAGGTTTACCCCCTACTCTCTACACAGTACTGTCAGTTAGCATGGTCAGGTAAGAGGTTTACCCCCTACTCTCTACACAGTACTGTCAGTTAGCACGGTCAGGTAAGAGCTTTACCCCCTACTCTCTACACAGTACTGTCAGTTAGCGTGGTTAGCTTTACCCCCTACTCTCTACACAGTACTGTCAGTTAGCATGGTCAGGTAAGAGTTTTACCCCCTACTCTCTACACAGTACTGTCAGTTAGCATGGTCAGGTTTGCCCCCTACTCTCTACACAGTACTGTCAGTTAGCTACTCTCTACACAGTACTGTCAGTTAGCATGGTCAGGTAAGAGGTTTACCCCCTACTCTCTACACAGTACTGTCAGTTAGCATGGTTAGCTTTACCCCCTACTCTCTACACAGTACTGTCAGTTAGCATGGTCAGGTAAGAGCTTTACCCCCTACTCTCTACACAGTACTGTCAGTTAGCTACTCTCTACACAGTACTGTCAGTTAGCATGGTCAGGTAAGAGGTTTACCCCCTACTCTCTACACAGTACTGTCAGTTAGCATGGTCAGCTTTACCCCCTACTCTCTACACAGTACTGTCAGTTAGCATGGTTAGCTTTACCCCCTACTCTCTACACAGTACTGTCAGTTAGCATGGTTAGCTTTACCCCCTACTCTCTACACAGTACTGTCAGTTAGCATGGTTAGGTAAGAGCTTTACCCCCTACTCTCTACACAGTACTGTCAGTTAGCATGGTCAGGTAAGAGCTTTACCCCCTACTCTCTACACAGTGCTGTCAGTTAGCATGGTCAGGTAGATCATTGGTCATGTTTATTTGAAAGGAAACAGCAGTGGGACTGCGGGCAGAGATAAATGCTGACAAAACATTGTTCAACATAGTGCGCAGACCAAGACAACGGAAGCAGACTCACTGTTAAGAGAAGTATGATTGTAGGCTAAGTGTGTTTTCTGAGGTCTGTGTGTATTTTGAAAATGCTGTAAAATGATTAGTCAGGACGTTAAAGAGCAATTGGCATTGAAGTATTTTAAAGTATAATCTTATGAAGTGACAAAAAAAAGGTTTTTGAAAGCGTTTGTTAAGACACTGGGAAAACTACCCTGGTGTTGCAGGTACAAATACATCCTTCTCCACCTTTCTGGCTCCTCTCCTCCCCGCTCCTCCTCCTCCTCCTCCTCCTCCTCCTCCTCCTCCCCGCTCCTCCTCCTCCTCCTCCTCCCCGCTCCTCCTCCTCCTCCTCTCTCCTCCTCCTCCTCCTCCTCCTCCTCCTCCTCCTCCTCCTCCTCCTCCTCCTCCTCCTCCTCCTCCTCCTCCTCCTCCTCCTCTTCCTCCCCCTCCTCCTCCTCCTCCTCCTCCTCCTCCTCACCGCTCCTCTCCTTCCTGCTCCTCCCCGTGTAGCTCAGTTGGTAGAGCATGGCGCTTGCAATGCCAGGGTTGTGGGTTCGATTCCCACGGGGGGGACCAGTATGAAAAAAATAAAAAAATGTATGCACTCACTAACTGTAAGTCGCTCTGGATAAGAGCGTCTGCTAAATGACTCAAATGTAAATTGACAAACTTCGTTGTTCAGGACCCCATGATTTGTCCCAAGTGGCACCCTATTCCCTGTGTAGTGCAGAGCCCTATATCCCTACATAGGGGATAGGGTGCCACTTGGGTCGCAGACTTCCAGGAGATATGCTCTCTCTCTCAGTCCCAGATTGAGCCGTGCCAGAGGTAGTGAGCAGCAAATCAGGCTATGTTTATATTCATGAGAGTTATCACAGGTGTTACCTTTTTGCATCATAGCTCTCTGTCTTCCAACTCTAAATTGCAGGGCATTGTGGATATGATGATATTGTTGAATTTGCCAGCATTTCTACTTTTTAGGCCCGGTCCTTGGGAGTGGATGGGATGCAATCAAATTGTTTTCTTTGGATTCTGCTGGATTTTGTTTTTGTGGAACCCAGGAGTGCTGTGGAATCAACAGTGGGACACATCTGTGATTGCGAAAGAGAATCACCCTTTAACACTGGGTTGAGTCCCAAATGGCACCCTTTTCCGTACAGGCTACAGTCCACTATGGGCACTGGTCAAAAGTAGTGCACTATATATAGGGAATAGGGTGCCATTTGGAATTCAGCCGCTATCATGTCTGCCCGGATCCATCATGATTGAGAAGGTGTGAAAAGCAAAACAGAATCGTCCGTGGCCTAATTGGCATTCTCTGTCCATCACCCATCATTTGAGTCTCATCCCTTTTCCCCTCCTCCCCTCTCCTCCTCCTCCTCCCCACTCCTCCTCCTCCTCCCCTCTCCTCCTCCTCCTCCTCTCTCCTCCTCCTCTTCCTCATCCTCCTCCTCCTCCTCCTCCTCATCCTCCCCTCTCCTCCCCTCTCCTCCCCGCTCCTCCTCCCCTCCGCTCCTCCTCCCTCCCAATCCTCCTCCTCCCCTCTGCTCCCCGCTCATCCTCCTTCCTACTCCTCCGCCTCCCCTCTCCTCCCCGCTCATCCTCCTCCGCACTCCTCCTCCTCGTCCCCGCTCCTCCAACTGTTTTTTATTTTATTTTCCTTTGTTCGGAGAGGTAGGAGAAAATGCCTGTTTTGCCAAAGGCAGATGCCTCTCTGGTGATTTGAATATTATTATTACATAGCAGAGACCTGCTATGCACAACTGATAAACTTCTCAGTATGCAAATGTCAAGCAATTAAGACTGCAAAACAGCCTGGAGACTTCTAGCATTTAGAGGCTCACCATGCGTTACAGTGACCCAGAGTACTGAAATATGAAATCTCTCCACTGTATAAGTTAGAGAACTACTGGATCCATAATCTTATAACTGACCCTTCACAAAACGATTGTTTATTCGTGAGTCAGTGTCTTTGAGCTCTTTCCATTTGCAGGTAGCCTAACGAAGTAGATCCCACGTGTTTTTCCGATTTATACTGGCCGTAATGGTGTGTTATATTCCCATATTTTGAGCCCGATCAATCCCGCAATGGCAATGTCTGTTCGCGACGTGCAGGTAACTATCAGAATAAAGGAAACGGCAACATAAAGTGTCTTAGTAGGGCGTTGGGCCGCCACGAGCCGCCGGAACAGCTTCAATGCACCTTGGCGTAGATTCTACAAGGGTCTGGAACTCTGTTTGGAGGGATGAGACACCATTCTATCCACGAGAAATTACAAAAATGTTGGTGTTTTGTTTCGCCGATCCAGAATCTCCCACACACGCACACAAACACGCTTCTACACAAAATAGTGGGCAACTGGGCATTTTTATACATGACCCTAAGCAGGATGGGATGTTAATTGCTTAATTAAGTCAGGAACCACACCTGTGTAGAAGCACCTGCTTTCAATATACTTTGTATCCCTCTTATACTCTATATTCTATGTTCTATATTTCCATGTTCTACATTCTATGTTCTATATTCTATGTTCTATATTCTATGTTCTACATTCTATGTTCTACATTCTATGTTCTACATTCTATGTTCTATATTCTATGTTCTACATTCTATGTTCTATATTCTATGTTCTATATTCTATATTATACATTCTATGTTCTACATTCTATGTTCTATATTCTATGTTCTATATTCTATGTTCTACATTCTATGTTCTATATTCTATGTTCTGTGCCTATTGGTCCCAGACCTGGCGCTCCGGTACCGCTTGCCGTGCGGTAGCAGGGAGAACTTGGGTGGCTGGAGTCTTTGACCACTTTTACGGCCTTCCTCTGACACCTCCTGGTACAGAGGTCCTGGATGTCAGGAAGCTCGGCCCCAGTGATATTCTGGGCCGTACACACTACCATCTGCAGCGCCTTGCGGTTGGATGCCGAGCAGTTGCCGTACCAAGCGGTCAGGATTTCAGCCTCCTGAGGGGAAATAGACTTTGTACATGCCCTCTTCACTACTGTGTTGGTGTGTTTGTACCAAGATAGGTTCTTAGTGATGTGGACACCAAGGAACTTGAAGCTCTCGACCCGTGGCCACGCAGTCGTGGGTGAACAGGGAGTAAAGGAGGGAACATATCGAGAACATTTCAAGGACAGCTTTTTTTTTCCATCTTCGTAACATTGCAAAGATCAAGAAACTTTTTGTCCAAAAATAATGCAGAATTGCTAATCCATGCTTTTGTCACTTCTAGATTAGACTACTGCAATGCTCTACACTCCGGCTACCCGGATAAAGCACTAAATAAACTTCAGTTAGTGCTAAACATTAAAATTGGATTTTATTACTCCAGTGCTAGCCTCTCTACACTGGCTTCCTGTTAAGGCTAGGGCTGATTTCAAGGTTTTACTGCTAACCTACAAAGCATTACATGGGCTTGCTCCTACCTATCTCTCCGATTTGGTCCTGCCGTACATACCTACACGTACGCTATGGTCACAAGACGCAAGCCTCCTTATTGTCCCTAGAATTTCTAAGCAAACAGCTGGAGACAGGGCTTTCTCCTATAGAGCTCCATTTTTATGGAATGGTCTGCCTATCCATGTGAGAGACGCAGACTCGGTCTCAACCTTTAAGTCTTTACTGAAGACTCATCTCTTCAGTAGGTCCTATGATTGAGTGTAGTCTGGCCCAGGGGTGCGAAGGTGAACGGCAAGGCACTGTAGCAACGAACCGCCCTTGCTGTCTCTGCCTGGCCGGCTCCCCTCTCTCCACTGGGATTCTCTGCCTCTGACCCTATTACGGGGGCTGAGTCACTGGCTTACTAGTGCTCTTCCATGCCGTCCCTAGGAGGGGTGCATCACTTGAGTGGGTTGAGTCACTGACGTGATCTTCCTGTCTGGTTTGTCGCCCCCTCAGGCTCGTGCGGTGGAGAGGATCTTCGTGGGCTATACTCAGCCTTGTCTCAGGGTAGTAGGTTGGTGGTCTGTTGATATCCCTCTGGTGGTGTGGGGGCTGGGCTTTGGCAAAGTGGGTGGGGTTATATCCTGCCTGGTTGGCCCTGTCCGGGGGTATCGTCGAATGGGGCCACAGTGTCTCCCGACCCCCCCTGTCTCAGCCTCCAGTATCTATGCTGCAATAGTCTATGTGCCGGGGGGCTAGGGTCAGTCTGTCTTATCCGGTGTCCTGTGTGAATTTAAGTATGCTCCCTCTAATTCTCTCTCTCTCCCTGCTGTTTTCAACTCTCTCTCTCTACCGCACCTGCTATTTCAACATCTAAATGCCCGGCTATGAAAAGCCAAGTGATATTTACTCCTGATGTACTGACCTGTTGCAACCTCTACAACCACTGTGATTATTATTTGACCCTGCTGGTCATCTATGAACGTTTGAACATCTTGGAGGAAAATCTGGCCATTAATGGCCATGTACTGTTATAATCTCCACACGGCACAGCCAGAAGGGGACTGGCCACCCCTCAGAACCTGGTTCCTCTCTAGGTTTCTTCCTAGGGTTCTGCCTTTCTAGGAAGTTTTCCCTAGCCACCGTGCTTCTACATCTGCATTGCTTGCTGTTTGGGGTTTTAGGCTGGGTTTCTGTATAGCACTTTGTGACATCAGCTGATGTAAAAAGGGCTTTATAAATAACATTTGATTGATTGATTGATTGACTAAGAACACACCCTTGAGTGTCCAGGGTCCAGGGTTTCTGGGATGATGGCGTTGATGTGAGCAATGACCAGCCTTTCAAAGCATTTCATGGCTACAGATGTGAGTGCTACGGGACAGTAGTGATTTAGGCATGTTACCTTTGCATTCTTGGGCACAGGGACTACGGTGGTCTGCTTGAAACATGTAGGTATTACAGACTGGTTCAGGGAGAGGTTGAAAATGTCAGTAACGACACTTGCCAGCTGATCAGCTAATGCTCTGAGTACGCATCCTGGTAATCCATCTGGCCCTGCGGCCTTGTGAATGTTAACCTGTTTAAAGGTCTTACTCACATCAGCTACGGACAGCGTGATCACACAGTCATCCGGAACAGCTGGTGCTCTGATGCATGGTTCAATGTTGCGAGCATAGAAGGCATTTAGCTCGTATGGTCGGCTCGCGTCAATGAACAGCATTCACATTACATTTTTTGTCTTGACCATTCACCCTCTGAATGGCACACATGCACAATCGATATCTCAATTGTCTCAAGGGTTAAACATCCTTGTTTAATCTCTCATTCCATTCATCTACACTGACTGAAGTGAATTTAACAAGTAACATCAAAAAGCGTTCTATGCTCTAAATTCTATGTTCTCTGTTCTCATAGCCACCAGACACCAGACAAGGCTGTTGACAAAGCTGGGCCTACACCGAGTCACTCCTATTTGATGGTGTTAAATCTAAAACAGCTGTCAGAGCAATCTGGGAGCCAAACAGACCTGATCTCTTGCTTTCAATAAAGGGATTATATGGCTTATCTGACCAAGCTATAACATAGATCTCTAAGAGAGCCTGTTGAAGAGCCTGTTTGTTCTTGTCATGATCCCTACCTTTAGGATATGACTCCTAGCGAGTTTTCTAACATTTAGGATGTACAGTTGAAGTCGGAAGTTTACATGCACCTTAGCCAAATACATTTAAACTCACTTTTTCACAATTCCTGATATTTAATCCTAGTAAAAATTCCCTGTTTTAGCTGGGCTGATTTATTTTGATTTTCCCATGGTGTCAAGCAAAGAGGCACTGAGTTTGAAGGTAGGCCTTGAAATACATCCACAGGTACACCTCCAATTGACTCAAATTATGTCAATTAGCCTACCAGAAGCTTCTAAAGCCATGACATAATTTCCTGGAATTTTCCAAGCTGTTTAATGGCACAGTCAACTTAGTATATGTAAACTTTTGACCCACTATAATTGTGATAGAGTGACTTATAAGTGAAATAATTTAATAGTCTGCAACAATTGTTGGAAAAATTACTTGTGTCATAAACAAAGTAAATGTCCTAACCGACTTGCCAAAACTATAGTTTGTTAACAATAAATTTGTGGAGTGGTTGAAAAACGAGTTTTAATGACTCCAACCTAAGTGTATGTAAACTTCCGACTTCAACTGTACATTGGGAAAGCATAACCATTGTGAGTAGGGTCAGCAGTACTTTTTATTTCACCATGTGAACCAACTGTTTAATATCTGTATTATCCCTTCCTATGGACCAACTGTTCTCTGTATAATCCCTTCCTATGGACCAACTGTTCTCTGTATAATCCCTTCCTATGGACCAACTGTTCTCTGTATAATCCCATCCTATGGACCAACTGTTCTCTGTTAAATCCCTTCCTTTGGACCAACTGTTCTCTGTATAATCCCTTCCTATGGACCAACTGTTCTCTGTATAATCCCTTCCTATGGACCAACTGTTCTTTGTATAATCCCTTCCTATGGACCAACTGTTCTCTGTATAATCCCTTCCTATGTACCAACTGTTCTCTGTATAATCCCTTCCTGTGGACCAACTGTTCTCTGTATAATCCCTTCCTGTGGACCAACTGTTCTCTGTATAATCCCTTCCTATGTACCAACTGTTCTCTGTATAATCCCTTCCTGTGGACCAACTGTTCTCTGTATAATCCCTTCCTGTGGACCAATTGTTCTCTGTATAATCCCTTCCTGTGGACCAACTGTTCTCTGTATAATCCCTTCCTGTGGACCAACTGTTCTCTGTATAATCCCTTCCTATGTACCAACTGTTCTCTGTATAATCCCTTCCTGTGGACCAACTGTTCTCTGTATAATCCCTTCCTGTGGACCAACTGTTCTCTGTATAATCCCTTCCTGTGGACCAACTGTTCTCTGTATAATCCCTTCCTATGGACCAACTGATCTCTGTATAATCCCTTCCTATGGATGCTAGTGCCTTTATCACATTACTCATATTGGTGTTTTACAACGTATACTTGGAAAATTACATTTTACATTTACTGTACCTTTCACTTTTCTTTGGAACGCAGCCCTGCATCTCCGCCATCACACAATTACTGTTGATGTTTACGCATTCCAAAAACGGTCCGTTATAAATCGTAATCTGGTCAGGTGGGCATCATTTGAAAACGTGTTCTATTGTCAACATGTCTAGCTAAGTTCCAAAATAAGATCTTGCAGTGTTAGGCTTTCACAAGGCAAGTCAGAGGAGCAGATCGTAATTTTGGTGAGCGTAAAACGGAGTCACGATGTCACGACTTCCGCCGAGGCTGCCTCGCCTCCTGGTTCGGGCAGGCTTCGGCGTTCGTCGTCACCGGAGTACTAGCTACTGCCGATTCCATTTTCATCACTCCACTTGTCATGTCTTGTCAATCACACACACCTGGTGCTCATTCCCCTAATTAGTATGTGTATAAGTGTTCCCTCTGTTCCCCTTGTCTTTGTGAGTGATTGTTTGTTGTGAGAGCGTGTAGCTCGGTTGAGCTTCTCTTCCATTTGTATTTTCCAAGGTGGAATATTTCCCTTGTGATAGTTTCGTTTGACGCTTGGGGCGTTTGATTTATGCAAACGGATTAAACTCTGGACTTCAGTATTTTTTACCTCCTGCGCCTGACTCCTTCTTTCACACCTCGTCACACACGAATGCATTCAGATTCGTTCCCCACCAAATTTGTTCACAATACCACAAACATTTTGAATGCTTAGCAGCACAGAAACATTGCCCAATTCACACTTATCAAGAGAACATCCATGCTCCTCCCTACTGCCTCTGATCTGGCGGACTCACTAAACACAGGTTTCATTTGTAAATGATATCTTAGTGTTGGAGCGTGCCCCTGGCTATCCGTAAATAAATAAAAAAACAAGAAAATGAGGCTGTCTGGTTTGCTTGATATAAGGAATTTGAAATGATTCATACTTTTACTTTTGATACTTAAGTATTTTTAAAACCAAATACTTTTAGACTTTTACTGAAGTAGTATTTCACTGGGTGACTTTCACTTTTACTTGAGTCATTGTTTGTTAAGGTATCTATACTTTTACTCAAGTATGACAACTGGGTACTTTTCCCACCACCTGATCAAACACAGTGATCAGAACATGGACACTGTATATCACATGAGTTTGACGATATGGAAATGTGAAGTGCAAACGGGTGTTTGGCTCACTTGCATGACATCAAAGCGGTATTTATTATAATCCTCAACGTCTCATCTTTCAAAATAAAATCGAGTCATCTAAATTTACAACATTTCCCCTCTCACTCAGACAACAACAAAAGTTGCCCAATCAGCAGGAGGGATGGGGGGTGGGGGTGGGGGGCCAACTTCTTGTAGCACGGTGCTCCGGTTCGGAACGGCTGTCAGTCAAAACCCCAGACAGCGCTGTGAAGCGCAGAGCTCTGACGTCATGTATAGCGTGTTACTGCACAGACACTGCGTTCCGAAGCGCAGAGCTCTGACGTCATGTATAGCGTGTTACTGCACAGACACTGCGTTCCGAAGCGCAGAGCTCTGACGTCATGTATAGCGTGTTACTGCACAGACACTGCTTCCCAATTTAGGCGCTTATCAGCATCCAAATCTGCTGTTTTGAACCTGTGTTCGGGTACGAGTGTGGCGAGCTAAGATAGCTAGGTGAGACAACCACACATCACAGTCAAATATACAAATATACGAACAATTCCATTCTAGCTAAACAATGGATATATAGCGGTTAGCAAAAACAATTTCAACATGTAAAACACATCTAAAATCTATGAATACAAAAACAAAAATCTGAGAACAAGTAATATTTGACACACAATCACAGTCATTTCTGATGAAAAATACACAAATGTGAAATATTTAGGTGTATAGCGTTTTGGAAAGAATCTCTTCATTTGTTGTTGGAATGTTTGATCACATAAAATCGATTTGATGAAATATATTTAAAAAATCCTGTGAATATTTTTTTTTTTTTTTTTTTTTTTTTTACAGCAACTAAGAGTCTTGTCAAATCCTTGGTATCAGCCATACATGTCTCTGTGTAAAGTAATTGGTTAGACACAGCATGCAGTCCATTAGGCATCGGTGAGTTGGCTATTAAACTTGCATAAAAGCGAGATGGTGTCACGACAAGCCTTTCTAACGTAATTGCTTCTCTGCAGTGCCAAATATGGAATTACTGTGTGTCATGTATCATTACAAAGAGAGAAATGCCAGTCTGTCAGGCAAGCCCAGTGCTGAGCAGCAACACAGATAATTTAGATTCTGGATTCTGGAAAGCCACCAAGCATGAAATGCCAGCAATAGACTCATAAGTAGCCTGGACTAGATGGGGGATTTTTTTGGAGCACACATTTGCACATTTGAATTGAAAATCAGAGAACTAATCGTCCCCTGTAGCTCAGTTGGTAGAGCATGGCGCTTGCAACGCCAGGGTTGTGGGTTTGTTTCCCACGGGGGGGCCAGTATGAAAACGTATGCACTCACTAACTGTAAGTGGCTCTGGATAAGAGCGTCTGCTAAAATGACAAAAATGTAAATATTGTTACGTCTACATCATTCTCTCAGTCTCTTCCATGCCGTAATGAGGCAAAGTCACTGCAATCCAAATGTTTCCTTTAACACGGAATTACACTCATTATTTTCAATGTAACTACCCTTCACTGCTTTCATGTAATACCTGTTATTTCCATTTGAAAGCCACCCCGATCAACTGTCGTTGTTCTTGTGCGTGGTGGTAAACGAATAGCATTGTACAGTTCACTGTATATAGTAACAGAGTTGACAGGTCGGTCACTAACTATCCTGATACATGGTTAACTGTATATAGTAACGGAGTTGACAGGTCGGTCACTAACTATCCTGATACATGGTTAACTGTATATAGTAACAGAGTTGACAGGTCACTAACTATCCTGATACATGGTTAACTGTATATAGTAACAGAGTTGACAGGTCGGTCACTAACTATCCTGATACATGGTTAACTGTATATAGTAACAGAGTTGACAGGTCGGTCCCTAACTATCCTGATACATGGTTAACTGTATATAGTAACAGAGTTGACAGGTCACTAACTATCCTGATACATGGTTCACTGTATGTAGTAACAGAGTTGACAGGTCGGTCACTAACTATCCTGATACATGGTTCACTGTATGTAGTAACAGAGTTGACAGGTCGGTCACTAACTATCCTGATACATGGTTCACTGTATATAGTAACAGAGTTGACAGGTCGGTCACTAACTATCCTGATACATGGTTAACTGTATATAGTAACAGAGTTGACAGGTCGGTCACTAACTATCCTGATACATGGTTCACTGTATGTAGTAACAGAGTTGACAGGTCGGTCACTAACTATCCTGATACATGGTTCACTGTATGTAGTAACAGAGTTGACAGGTCGGTCACTAACTATCCTGATACATGGTTAACTGTATATAGTAACAGAGTTGACAGGTCACTAACTATCCTGATACATGGTTCACTGTATGTAGTAACAGAGTTGACAGGTCGGTCACTAACTATCCTGATACATGGTTCACTGTATGTAGTAACAGAGTTGACAGGTCGGTCACTAACTATCCTGATACATGGTTCACTGTATATAGTAACAGAGTTGACAGGTCGGTCACTAACTATCCTGATACATGGTTAACTGTATATAGTAACAGAGTTGACAGGTCACTAACTATCCTGATACATGGTTCACTGTATATAGTAACAGAGTTGACAGGTCGGTCACTAACTATCCTGATACATGGTTAACTGTATATAGTAACAGAGTTGACAGGTCGGTCACTAAATATCCTGATACATGGTTAACTGTATATAGTAACAGAGTTGACAGGTCATTAACTATCCTGATACATGGTTCACTGTATATAGTAACGGAGTTGACAGGTCGGTCACTAACTATCCTGATACATGGTTCACTGTATATAGTAACAGAGTTGACAGGTCGGTCCCTAACTATCCTGATACATGGTTAACTGTATATAGTAACAGAGTTGACAGGTCATTAACTATCCTGATAAATGGTTCATAAAAAATATTAATCTCATTATACCTCAGGAGTCAAAAAAATAAATACAATAAATAACTAAAAAAACGTATCTTTCTTTCATGCACTCAATTGTACTTTATTTTGAAGGGTTATGGAGTGGATCATGATGCTGTGTCTTTTGAAGGGTTATGGAGCGGATCATGATGCTGTGTCTTAGTGAAGGGTTATGGAGTGGATCATGATGCTGTGTCTTTTGAAGGGTTATGGAGCGGATCATGATGCTGTGTCTTAGTGAAGGGTTATGGAGTGGATCATGATGCTGTGTCTTTTGAAGGGTTATGGAGTGGATCATGATGCTGTGTCTTTTGAAGGGTTATGGAGCGGATCATGATGCTGTGTCTTTTGAAGGGTTATGGAGTGGATCATGATGCTGTGTCTTTTGAAGGGTTATGGAGTGGATCATGATGCTGTGTCTTTTGAAGGGTTATGGAGTGGATCATGATGCTGTGTCTTTTGAAGGGTTATGGAGCGGATCATGATGCTGTGTCTTTTGAAGGGTTATGGAGCGGATCATGATGCTGTGTCTTTTGAAGGGTTATGGAGCGGATCATGATGCTGTGTCTTTTGAAGGGTTATGGAGCGGATCATGATGCTGTGTCTTTTGAAGGGTTATGGAGTGGATCATGATGCTGTGTCTTTTGAAGGGTTATGGAGTGGATCATGATGCTGTGTCTTTTGAAGGGTTATGGAGTGGATCATGATGCTGTGTATTTTGAAGGGTTATGGAGTGGATCATGATGCTGTGTCTTTTGAAGGGTTATGGAGTGGATCATGATGCTGTGTCTTTTGAAGGGTTATGCTGTGTCTTTTGAAGGGTTATGGAGTGGATCATGATGCTGTGTCTTTTGAAGGGTTATGGAGCGGATCATGATGCTGTGTCTTTTGAAGGGTTATGGAGCGGATCATGATGCTGTGTCTTTTGAAGGGTTATGGAGCGGATCATGATGCTGTGTCTTTTGAAGGGTTATGGAGTGGATCATGATGCTGTGTATTTTGAAGGGTTATGGAGCGGATCATGATACTGTGTCTTTTGAAGGGTTATGGAGCGGATCATGATGCTGTGTCTTTTGAAGGGTTATGGAGCGGATCATGATGCTGTGTCTTTTGAAGGGTTATGGAGCGGATCATGATGCTGTGTCTTTTGAAGGGTTATGGAGCGGATCATGATGCTGTGTCTTTTGAAGGGTTATGGAGCGGATCATGATGCTGTGTCTTTTGAAGGGTTATGGAGCGGATCATGATGCTGTGTCTTTTGAAGGGTTATGGAGTGGATCATGATGCTGTGTCTTTTGAAGGGTTATGGAGCGGATCATGATGCTGTGTCTTTTGAAGGGTTATGGAGCGGATCATGATGCTGTGTCTTTTGAAGGGTTATGGAGCGGATCATGATGCTGTGTCTTTTGAAGGGTTATGGAGCGGATCATGATGCTGTTTATTTTGAAGGGTTATGGAGTGGATCATGATGCTGTGTCTTTTGAAGGGTTATGGAGTGGATCATGATGCTGTGTCTTTTGAAGGGTTATGGAGCGGATCATGATGCTGTGTCTTTTGAAGGGTTATGGAGCGGATCATGATGCTGTGTCTTTTGAAGGGTTATGGAGTGGATCATGATGCTGTGTCTTTTGAAGGGTTATGGAGTGGATCATGATGCTGTGTCTTTTGAAGGGTTATGGAGTGGATCATGATGCTGTGTCTTTTGAAGGGTTATGGAGCGGATCATGATGCTGTGTCTTTTGAAGGGTTATGGAGTGGATCATGATGCTGTGTCTTTTGAAGGGTTATGGAGCGGATCATGATGCTGTGTCTTTTGAAGGGTTATGGAGCGGATCATGATGCTGTGTCTTTTGAAGGGTTATGGAGCGGATCATGATGCTGTGTCTTTTGAAGGGTTATGGAGCGGATCATGATGCTGTGTCTTTTGAAGGGTTATGGAGTGGATCATGATGCTGTGTCTTTTGAAGGGTTATGGAGCGGATCATGATGCTGTGTCTTTTGAAGGGTTATGGAGCGGATCATGATGCTGTGTCTTTTGAAGGGTTATGGAGTGGATCATGATGCTGTGTCTTTTGAAGGGTTATGGAGTGGATCATGATGCTGTGTCTTTTGAAGGGTTATGGAGTGGATCATGATGCTGTGTCTTTTGAAGGGTTATGGAGTGGATCATGATGCTGTGTCTTTTGAAGGGTTATGGAGCGGATCATGATGCTGTGTCTTTTGAAGGGTTATGGAGCGGATCATGATGCTGTGTCTTTTGAAGGGTTATGGAGCGGATCATGATGCTGTGTCTTTTGAAGGGTTATGGAGCGGATCATGATGCTGTGTCTTTTGAAGGGTTATGGAGTGGATCATGATGCTGTGTCTTTTGAAGGGTTATGGAGTGGATCATGATGCTGTGTCTTTTGAAGGGTTATGGAGCGGATCATGATGCTGTGTCTTTTGAAGGGTTATGGAGCGGATCATAATGCTGTGTCTTTTGAAGGGTTATGGAGCGGATCATGATGCTGTGTCTTTTGAAGGGTTATGGAGTGGATCATGATGCTGTGTCTTTTGAAGGGTTATGGAGCGGATCATGATGCTGTGTCTTTTGAAGGGTTATGGAGTGGATCATGATGCTGTGTCTTTTGAAGGGTTATGGAGCGGATCATGATGCTGTGTCTTTTGAAGGGTTATGGAGTGGATCATGATGCTGTGTCTTTTTTGAAGGGTTATGGAGCGGATCATGATGCTGTGTCTTTTGAAGGGTTATGGAGCGGATCATGATGCTGTGTCTTTTGAAGGGTTATGGAGCGGATCATGATGCTGTGTCTTTTGAAGGGTTATGGAGCGGATCATGATGCTGTGTCTTTTGAAGGGTTATGGAGCGGATCATGATGCTGTGTCTTTTGAAGGGTTATGGAGTGGATCATGATGCTGTGTCTTTTGAAGGGTTATGGAGCGGATCATGATGCTGTGTCTTTTGAAGGGTTATGGAGCGGATCATGATGCTGTGTCTTTTGAAGGGTTATGGAGTGGATCATGATGCTGTGTCTTTTGAAGGGTTATGGAGCGGATCATGATGCTGTGTCTTTTGAAGGGTTATGGAGCGGATCATGATGCTGTGTCTTTTGAAGGGTTATGGAGTGGATCATGATGCTGTGTCTTTTGAAGGGTTATGGAGCGGATCATGATGCTGTGTCTTTTGAAGGGTTATGGAGTGGATCATGATGCTGTGTCTTTTGAAGGGTTATGGAGTGGATCATGATGCTGTGTCTTTTGAAGGGTTATGGAGTGGATCATGATGCTGTGTCTTTTGAAGGGTTATGGAGTGGATCATGATGCTGTGTCTTTTGAAGGGTTATGGAGCGGATCATGATGCTGTGTCTTTTGAAGGGTTATGGAGTGGATCATGATGCTGTGTCTTTTGAAGGGTTATGGAGCGGATCATGATGCTGTGTCTTTTGAAGGGTTATGGAGCGGATCATGATGCTGTGTCTTTTGAAGGGTTATGGAGCGGATCATGATGCTGTGTCTTTTGAAGGGTTATGCTGTGTCTTTTGAAGGGTTATGGAGTGGATCATGATGCTGTGTCTTTTGAAGGGTTATGGAGCGGATCATGATGCTCTGTCTTTTGAAGGGTTATGGAGTGGATCATGATGCTCTGTCTTTTGAAGGGTTATGGAGCGGATCATGATGCTGTGTCTTTTGAAGGGTTATGGAGCGGATCATGATGCTGTGTCTTTTGAAGGGTTATGGAGCGGATCATGATGCTGTGTCTTTTGAAGGGTTATGGAGTGGATCATGATGCTGTGTCTTTTGAAGGGTTATGGAGTGGATCATGATGCTGTGTCTTTTGAAGGGTTATGGAGTGGATCATGATGCTGTGTCTTTTGAAGGGTTATGGAGTGGATCATGATGCTCTGTCTTTTGAAGGGTTATGGAGTGGATCATGATGCTGTGTCTTTTGAAGGGTTATGGAGTGGATCATGATGCTGTGTCTTTTGAAGGGTTATGGAGCGGATCATGATGCTGTGTCTTTTGAAGGGTTATGGAGTGGATCATGATGCTGTGTCTTTTGAAGGGTTATGGAGCGGATCATGATGCTGTGTCTTTTGAAGGGTTATGGAGTGGATCATGATGCTGTGTCTTTTGAAGGGTTATGGAGTGGATCATGATGCTGTGTCTTTTGAAGGGTTATGGAGCGGATCATGATGCTGTGTCTTTTGAAGGGTTATGGAGCGGATCATGATGCTGTGTCTTTTGAAGGGTTATGGAGTGGATCATAATGCTGTGTCTTTTGAAGGGTTATGGAGCGGATCATGATGCTGTGTCTTTTGAAGGGTTATGGAGCGGA
>NW_028161909.1:47500-55000 GCF_964263955.1 Coregonus lavaretus
AATGTTTAAGGCCCAGTCTGAGAACCATCTCCTACAATGTTTGGGTCCCAGTCTGAGAACCATCTCCTACATTGTTTAAGGCCCAGTCTGAGAACCATCTCCTACATTGTTTAAGGCCCAGTCTGAGAACCATCTCCTATATTGTTTAAGGCCCAGTCTGAGAACCATCTCCTACATTGTTTGGGTCCCAGTCTGAGAGCCATCTCCTACATTGTTTGGGGCCCAGTCTGAGAACCATCTCCTACATTGTTTGGGTCCCAGTCTGAGAACCATCTCCTACATTGTTTGGGGCCCAGTCTGAGAACCATCTCCTACATTGTTTAAGGCCCATTCTGAGAACCATCTCCTACATTGTTTGGGGCCCAGTCTAAGGACCATCTCCTACATTGTTTGGTGCCCAGTCTGAGAACCATCTCCTACATTGTTTAAGGCCCAGTCTGAGAACCATCTCCTACATTGTTTGGGGTCCAGTCTGAGAGCCATCTCCTACATTGTTTGGGGCCCAGTCTGAGAACCATCTCCTACATTGTTTGGGTCCCAGTCTGAGAACCATCTCCTACATTGTTTGGGGCCCAGTCTGAGAACCATCTCCTACATTGTTTAAGGCCCAGTCTGAGAACCATCTCCTACATTGTTTGGGTCCCAGTCTGAGAACCATCTCCTACATTGTTTGGGTCCCAGTCTGAGAACCATCTCCTACATTGTTTAAGAACCAGTCTGAGGACCATCTCCTACATTGTTTGGGGCCCAGTCTGAGAACCATCTCCTACATTGTTTGGGGCCCAGTCTGAGAACAATCTCCTACATTGTTTGGGTCCCAGTCTGAGAACCATCTCCTACATTGTTTAAGGCCCAGTCTGAGAACCATCTCCTACATTGTTTAAGGCCCAGTCTGAGGACCATCTCCTACATTGTTTGGGGCCCAGTCTGAGAACCATCTCCTACATTGTTTGGGTCCCAGTCTGAGAACCATCTCCTACATTGTTTGGGACACAGTCTGAGAACCATCTCCTACATTGTTTGGGGCCCAGTCTGAGAACAATCTCCTACATTGTTTGGGTCCCAGTCTGAGAACCATCTCCTACATTGTTTGGGTCCCAGTCTGAGAAATAAATAATAATAAATATAAAGGACCAGGTCGCACTGTTGATATAAAGGGCCCTACTGTTGATATAAAGGACCAGGCCCCACTGTTGATACAAAGGACCAGGCCCCACTATTGATATAAAGGGCCCCACTGTTGATATAAAGGACCAGGTCCCACTGTTGATATAAAGGACCAGGTCCCACTGTTGATATAAAGGGCCCCACTGTTGATATAAAGGACCAGGCCCCACTGTTGATATAAAGGACCAGGTCCCACTGTTTATATAAAGGACCAGGTCCCACTGTTGATATAAAGGACCAGGCCACACTGTTGATATAAAGGACCAGGTCCCACTGTTGATATAAAGGACCAGGCCCCACTGTTGATATAAAGGACCAGGCCCCACTGTTGATATAAAGGACCAGGCCCCACTGTTGATATAAAGGACCAGGCCCCACTGTTGATATAAAGGACCAGGCCCCACTGTTGATATAAAGGACCAGGCCCCACTGTTGATATAAAGGACCAGGTCCCACTGTTGATATAAAGGACCAGGCCCCACTGTTGATATAAAGGACCAGGTCCCACTGTTGATATAAAGGGCCCCACTGTTGATATAAAGGACCAGGTCCCACTGTTGATATAAAGGACCAGGTCCCACTGTTGATATAAAGGACCAGGCCCCACTGTTGATATAAAGGGTCCCACTGTTGATATAAAGGACCAGGCCCCACTGTTGATGTAAAGGACCAGGTCCCACTGTTGATATAAAGGGCCCCACTGTTGATATAAAGGACCAGGTCCCACTGTTGATATGAAGGACCAGGTCCCACTGTTGATATAAAGGACAAGGTCCCACTGTTGATATAAACGACCAGGTCCCACTGTTGATATAAAGGACCAGGCCCCACTGTTGATATAAAGGGTCCCACTGTTGATATAAAGGACCAGGCCCCACTGTTGATATAAAGGACCAGGACCCACTGTTGATATAAAGGACCAGGCCCCACTGTTGATATAAAGGACCAGGTCCCACTGTTGATATAAAGGACCAGGTCCCACTGTTGATATAAAGGACCAGGACCCACTGTTGATATAAAGGACCAAGTCCCACTGTTGATATGAAGGACCAGGCCCCACTGTTGATATAAAGGACCAGGTCCCACTGTTGATATAAAGGACCAGGTCCCACTGTTGATATAAAGGGCCCTACTGTTGATATAAAGGACCAGGCCCCACTGTTGATATAAAGGACCAGGCCCCACTGTTGATATAAAGGGCCCCACTGTTGATATAAAGGACCAGGCCCCACTGTTGATATAAAGGACCAGGTCCCACTGTTGATATAAAGGACCAGGTCCCACTGTTGATATAAAGGGCCCTACTGTTGATATAAAGGACCAGGCCCCACTGTTGATATAAAGGACCAGGCCCCACTGTTCGTATAAAGGACCAGGCCCCACTGTTGATATAAAGGACCAGGTCCCACTGTTGATATAAAGGACCCCACTGTTCGTATAAAGGACCAGGTCCCACTGTTGATAGTAAGGACCCCACTGTTGATATAAAGGACGAGGCCCCACTGTTGATATAAAGGACCAGGCCCCACTGTTCGTATAAAGGACCAGGCCCCACTGTTGATATAAAGGACCAGGCCCCACTGTTCGTATAAAGGACCAGGCCCCACTGTTGATATAAAGGACCAGGCCCCACTGTTGATATAAAGGACCAGGTCCCACTGTTGATATAAAGGACCCCACTGTTGATATAAAGGACCAGGCCCCACTGTTGATATAAAGGACCCCACTGTTGATATAAAGGACCAGGCCCCACTGTTCGTATAAAGGACCAGGCCCCACTGTTCGTATAAAGGACCAGGACCCACTGTTGATATAAAGGACCCCACTGTTGATATAAAGGACCAGGCCCCACTGTTGATATAAAGGACCAGGCCCCACTGTTCGTATAAAGGACCAGGCCCCACTGTTGATATAAAGGACCAGGTCCCACTGTTGATATAAAGGGCCCCACTGTTGATATAAAGGACCAGGCCCCACTGTTGATATAAAGGACCAGGTCCCACTGTTGATATAAAGGACCCCACTGTTGATATAAAGGACCAGGTCCCACTGTTGATATAAAGGACCAGGCCCCACTGTTGATATAAAGGACCAGGTCCCACTGTTGATATAAAGGACCAGGCCCCACTGTTGATATAAAGGACCAGGCCCCACTGTTGATATAAAGGACCAGGCCCCACTGTTGATATAAAGGACCAGGTCCCACTGTTGATATAAAGGACCAGGCCCCACTGTTGATATAAAGGACCAGGTCCCACTGTTGATATAAAGGACCCCACTGTTGATATAAAGGACCAGGTCCCACTGTTGATATAAAGGACCAGGCCCCACTGTTGGTATAAAGGACCAGGTCCCACTGTTGATATAAAGGACCAGGCCCCACTGTTGATATAAAGGACCAGGCCCCACTGTTGATATAAAGGACCAGGCCCCACTGTTGATATAAAGGACCAGGCCCCAGTCTGAGAACCATCTCCTACATTGTCTGGGTCCCAGTCTGAGAACCATCTCCTACATTGTTTGGGGTCCAGTCTGAGGACCATCTCCTACATTGTCTGGGGCCGAGTCTGAGAAACATCTCCTACATTGTTTAAGGCCCATTCTGAGAACCATCTCCTACATTTTTTGGGGCCCAGTCTGAGAACCATCTCCTACATTGTTTAAGGCCCAGTCTGAGAAACATCTCCTACATTGTTTAAGGCCCAGTCTGAGGACCATCTCCTACATTGTTTGGGGCCCAGTCTGAGAACCATCTCCTACATTGTCTGGGTCCCAGTCTGAGAAACATCTCCTACATTGTTTAAGGCCCAGTCTGAGGACCATCTCCTACATTGTTTGGGGTCCAGTCTGAGGACCATCTCCTACATTGTTTAAGGCCCAGTCTGAGGACCATCTCCTACATTGTTTAAGGCCCAGTCTGAGAACCATCTCCTACATTGTTTGGGTCCCAGTCTGAGAACCATCTCCTACATTGTTTGGGGTCCAGTCTGAGGACCATCTCCTACATTGTTTGGGGCCCAGTCTGAGGACCATCTCCTACATTGTTTGGGTCCCAGTCTGAGAACCATCTCCTACATTGTTTAAGAACCAGTCTGAGGACCATCTCCTACATTGTTTGGGGCCCAGTCTGAGAACCATCTCCTACATTGTTTGGGTCCCAGTCTGAGAACCATCTCCTACATTGTTTAAGGCCCAGTCTGAGAACCATCTCCTACATTGTTTAAGGCCCAGTCTGAGGACCATCTCCTACATTGTTTGGGGCCCAGTCTGAGAACCATCTCCTACATTGTTTGGGTCCCAGTCTGAGAACCATCTCCTACATTGTTTGGGACACAGTCTGAGAACCATCTCCTACATTGTTTGGGGCCCAGTCTGAGAACAATCTCCTACATTGTTTGGGTCCCAGTCTGAGAACCATCTCCTACATTGTTTGGGTCCCAGTCTGAGAACCATCTCCTACATTGTTTGGGTCCCAGTCTGAGAAATAAATAATAATAAATATAAAGGACCAGGTCGCACTGTTGATATAAAGGGCCCTACTGTTGATATAAAGGACCAGGCCCCACTGTTGATATAAAGGACCAGGCCCCACTGTTGATATAAAGGGCCCCACTGTTGATATAAAGGACCAGGTCCCACTGTTGATATAAAGGACCAGGTCCCACTGTTGATATAAAGATCCCCACTGTTGATATAAAGGACCAGGCCCCACTGTTGATATAAAGGACCAGGTCCCACTGTTTATATAAAGGACCAGGTCCCACTGTTGATATAAAGGACCAGGCCCCACTGTTGATATAAAGGACCAGGTCCCACTGTTGATATAAAGGACCAGGCCCCACTGTTGATATAAAGGACCAGGCCCCACTGTTGATATAAAGGACCAGGCCCCACTGTTGATATAAAGGACCAGGCCCCACTGTTGATATAAAGGACCAGGCCCCACTGTTGATATAAAGGACCAGGCCCCACTGTTGATATAAAGGACCAGGTCCCACTGTTGATATAAAGGACCAGGTCCCACTGTTGATATAAAGGGCCCCACTGTTGATATAAAGGACCAGGTCCCACTGTTGATATAAAGGACCAGGTCCCACTGTTGATATAAAGGACCAGGCCCCACTGTTGATATAAAGGGTCCCACTGTTGATATAAAGGACCAGGCCCCACTGTTGATATAAAGGACCAGGTCCCACTGTTGATATAAAGGGTCCCACTGTTGATATAAAGGACCAGGTCCCACTGTTGATATAAAGGACCAGGTCGCACTGTTGATATAAAGGACCAGGTCCCACTGTTGATATAAAGGACCAGGTCCCACTGTTGATATAAAGGACCAGGCCCCACTGTTGATATAAAGGACCAGGCCCCACTGTTGATATAAAGGACCAGGCCCCACTGTTGATATAAAGGACCAGGCCCCACTGTTGATATAAAGGACCAGGTCCCACTGTTGATATAAAGGACCAGGTCCCACTGTTGATATAAAGGACCAGGCCCCACTGTTGATATAAAGGACCAAGTCCCACTGTTGATATGAAGGACCAGGCCCCACTGTTGATATAAAGGACCAGGTCCCACTGTTGATATAAAGGACCAGGTCCCACTGTTGATATAAAGGGCCCTACTGTTGATATAAAGGACCAGGCCCCACTGTTGATATAAAGGACCAGGCCCCACTGTTGATATAAAGGGCCCCACTGTTGATATAAAGGACCAGTCCCCACTGTTGATATAAAGGACCAGCTCCCACTGTTGATATAAAGGACCAGGTCCCACTGTTGATATAAAGGGCCCTACTGTTGATATAAAGGACCAGGCCCCACTGTTGATATAAAGGACCAGGCCCCACTGTTCGTATAAAGGACCAGGCCCCACTGTTGATATAAAGGACCTGGCCCCACTGTCGTATAAAGGACCAGGTCCCACTGTTGATATAAAGGACCCCACTGTTCGTATAAAGGACCAGGTCCCACTGTTGATATAAAGGACCCCACTGTTGATATAAAGGACGAGGCCCCACTGTTGATATAAAGGACCAGGCCCCACTGTTCGTATAAAGGACCAGGCCCCACTGTTGATATAAAGGACCAGGCCCCACTGTTCGTATAAAGGACCAGGCCCCACTGTTGATATAAAGGACCAGGCCCCACTGTTGATATAAAGGACCAGGTCCCACTGTTGATATAAAGGACCCCACTGTTGATATAAAGGACCAGGCCCCACTGTTGATATAAAGGACCCCACTGTTGATATAAAGGACCAGGCCCCACTGTTCGTATAAAGGACCAGGCCCCACTGTTCGTATAAAGGACCAGGACCCACTGTTGATATAAAGGACCCCACTGTTGATATAAAGGACCAGGCCCCACTGTTGATATAAAGGACCAGGCCCCACTGTTCGTATAAAGGACCAGGCCCCACTAATGATATAAAGGACCAGGTCCCACTGTTGATATAAAGGGCCCCACTGTTGATATAAAGGACCAGGCCCCACTGTTGATATAAAGGACCAGGTCCCACTGTTGATATAAAGGACCCCACTGTTGATATAAAGGACCAGGTCCCACTGTTGATATAAAGGACCAGGCCCCACTGTTGATATAAAGGACCAGGTCCCACTGTTGATATAAAGGACCAGGTCCCACTGTTGATATAAAGGGCCCCACTGTTGATATAAAGGACCAGGCCCCACTGTTGATATAAAGGACCA
Source organism: Coregonus lavaretus (assembly GCF_964263955.1). Classification (NCBI taxonomy): domain Eukaryota; kingdom Metazoa; phylum Chordata; class Actinopteri; order Salmoniformes; family Salmonidae; genus Coregonus; species Coregonus lavaretus. The sequence goes on from NW_028161909.1 coordinate 54,381, forward strand.
GGTCCCACTGTTGATATAAAGGACCCCACTGTTGATATAAAGGACCAGGTCCCACTGTTGATATAAAGGACCAGGCCCCACTGTTGATATAAAGGACCAGGTCCCACTGTTGATATAAAGGACCAGGCCCCACTGTTGATATAAAGGACCAGGCCCCACTGTTGATATAAAGGACCAGGCCCCACTGTTGATATAAAGGACCAGGCCCCACTGTTGATATAAAGGACCAGGCCCCACTGTTGATATAAAGGACCAGGCCCCACTGTTGATATAAAGGGTCCCACTGTTGATATAAAGGACCAGGTCCCACTGTTGATATAAAGGACCAGGCCCCACTGTTGATATAAAGGGTCCCACTGTTGATATAAAGGACCAGGTCCCACTGTTGATATAAAGGGCCAGGCTAAGTTGTAATCACTCTACACTAAAGACCAAATTAAATACTGTTGAAAAAAGCTCCTCAAACTAACTAGCAGCTGGGTAGACAGCTGTTTTTATAAGCTGTTTTTATAAGACATGCATTAACATGGAGACAGCGCTTCTAAAGTTATGCCAAATTCTCCATAAAAACAAAAAGCTGCCCGTTTTTTTTACAGCCTTAACCACTGGCGGCTGGCCTA
>NW_028161908.1:0-16724 GCF_964263955.1 Coregonus lavaretus
TATGGGACAGAGTATAGGCTACTGTAAATACACACAGCCGTCAGTGTGGGAACATTGCATTAGTTAACAGTTCTCTGCTGCCAAGTTAGAAAAAACCCCACACCACCAGAATCCCCAGCTCTGCCTTTTCCCCTTTTCCAAGAATGAAAGTGGATAGCGATGTGTTTGTTTTCCAGAAGATTTGAATAGAAATTGTTCCAGCGTCCGGTGGGAAAACCAGCCCGGAGTGCCCATACAGAGGTGCACTTGTCCGCAAGGCCTACTTCAAAATGGCAGCTTTAAACGCATTATCATTAATCTACAAGCCAATCTTTAGGCCTACTTCAAGTCAAAGCAGTTTATTTTAACTATGTCGTGTCGTGCCTCACCTTCTAATACATTTTTAATCCCAGTGAAAAGGCAACAACAATACAAAATTTGAAGCTACTGATCAATCTATCAATAATAACCAGATGAATAACCAGCCAACTGGACTGGAGAATCCACAGATAAGCCTGTCCTGTGCTGTGTGTGAAATATAACAGGCCCGGAACAAAAGACAACCTATTAGATTAGAGAGCCACAGACCAGACAGCCCTCCATGTGATGTTTCCCTATAACTCAATATAGCTGACAGAGAAACACAGAAACACATTCATGCTGTCTCAATTATGGTACTGTCTCCAAAGATGGGGTAGGCCTATTTCGGGAACATTTTAATATTATCATAATCTAATTTATATCGTCATATGAATTTATCTTTCCGATTGTAATGTTCCTCCTTTATTTCCCAGAAACTAATTATCATGTAACGGAATTGTAATCCCTGTCAGAGGGAGTGAGAGGTGAGAAACGGACAAAAGAACGAGAGCCTCCTCTCCTTTTTTAAAACCCAAATACACAGGTCCATTCTTTTCAGAGCGGAGTTGGCGGTGGATCTGATATGGCCAAGATGGGGGGATGGAGGGAGGAAAAACTCTAATTACACACAAGCTTCTTCCCATTTCGCCTCCATTAAGAGAGAGAGAGAGAGAGGGAGGGAGGAGAGGAGAGTTTGTACAGAACAGTGAGTCCACATAAAAGACCAAAACAACACAGAGTAGACACTCTGGGAAGAGAACATTGTACATTGAACATAAACGCATCTTGCAACAATTTCAAAGATTTAACTGAGTTACAGTTCATATAAGGAAATCAGTCAATTTAAATAAATTCATTAGGCCCTAATCTATGGGTTTCACATGACTGGGAAAACAGATAATAATCTGTTGGTCAGAGATTTTTAATTGTAGGGACGTGGATCAGAAAACCAGTCAGTATCTGGTGTGACCACCATTTGCCTCATGCAGCGCAACACATCTCCTTCGTATAGAGTTGATCAGGCTGTTGATTGTGGCCTGTGGAATGTTGTCCCACTCCTTTTCAATGGCTGTGCGAAGTTGCTGGATATTGGCGGGAACTGGAACACTCTGTCGTACACGTCAATCCAGAGCATCCCAAACATGCTCAATGGGTGACATGTCTGGTGAGTATGCAGGCCATGGAAGAACTGGGACATTTTCAGCTTCCAGGAATTCTGTACAGATCCTTGCGACATGGGGCCGTGCATTATCATGCTGAAACATGAGGTGATGGCGGTGAATTAATGGCACAACAATGGGCCTCAGGATCTCGTCATGGCATTCAAACTGCCATCGATAAAATGCAATTGCATTCGTTATCCGTAGCTTATGCTTGCACATACCATAACCCAACCGCCACCATGGGGCACTCTGTTCACAATGTTGACATCAGCAAACCGCTCGCCCTACAATGCCATACACGCTGTCTGCCATCTGCCCGGTACAGTTGAAATCAGGATGAATCTGTCAAGAGCACACTTCTCTAGCATGCCAGTGGCCATCGAAGGTGAGCATTTGCCCACTGAAGTCGGTTACAATGCCGAACTGCAGTCAGGTCAAGACCCTGGTGAGGACGACAAGCACACAGATGAGCTTCCCTGAGACGGTTTCTGACAGTTTGTGCAGAAATTTATTTGGTTGTGCAAACCCACAGTTTCAGCTGTCCGGGTGGCTAGTTTTCAGATGATCCCGCAGGTGAAGAAGCCGGATGTGGAGGTCCTGGGCTGGCGTGGTTACATGTGGTCTGCGGCTGGGAGGTCGGTTGGACATACTGACAAATTCTCTAAAATGACGAGGTGGCTTATGGTAGAGAAATGAACATTAATTCTAAGTATAGCTTTACTAGCTTACATTAAACGCGACATGTTTGATGATAACAATACTCTCAATCAGGGAGAAAATAAGCATATCAGATAAGATAAAGGGAATTCAAATTCTATTTCCCTTCCCAAACTGCATTATCCTTTCTTTAACGATTGGGCCAATCCCCTTCCCTAACTTTCCTTCCTGTTGTCACCCAAGAGACCAATCCCAATCACACATCACCATTATAGTGTCCATGGCGATAGTTCTCCACACTGCTACAGTGGGGAAAAAAAGTATTTAGTCAGCCACCAATTGTGCAAGTTCTCCCACTTAAAAAGATGAGAGAGGCCTGTAATTTTCATCATAGGTACACGTCAACTATGACAGACAAAATGAGGAAAAAAAATCCAGAAGATCACATTGTAGGATTTTTTATGAATTTATTTGCAAATTATGGTGGAAAATAAGTATTTGGTCAATAACAAAAGTTTCTCAATACTTTGTTATATACCCTTTGTTGGCAATGACACAGGTCAAACGTTTTCTGTAAGTCTTCACAAGGTTTTCACACACTGCTGCTGGTATTTTGGCCCATTCCTCCATGCAGATCTCCTCTAGAGCAGTGATGTTTTGGGGCTGTCGCTGGGCAACACGGACTTTCAACTCCCTCCAAAGATTTTCTATGGGGTTGAGATCTGGAGACTCCAGGACCTTGAAATGCTTCTTACGAAGCCACTCCTTCGTTGCCCGGGCGGTGTGTTTGGGATCATTGTCATGCTGAAAGACCCAGCCACGTTTCATCTTCAATGCCCTTGCTGATGGAAGGAGGTTTTCACTCAAAATCTCACGATACATGGCCCCATTCATTCTTTCCTTTACACGGATCAGTCGTCCTGGTCCCTTTGCAGAAAAACAGCCCCAAAGTATGATGTTTTCACTCCCATGCTTCACAGTAGGTATGGTGTTCTTTGGATGCAACTCAGCATTCTTTGTCCTCCAAACACGACGAGTTGAGTTTTTACCAAAAAGTTATATTTTGGTTTCATCTGACCATATGACATTCTCCCAATCCTCTTCTGGATGCACTCTAGCAAACTTCAGACGGGCCTGGACATGTACTGGCTTAAGCAGGGGGACACGTCTAGCACTGCAGGATTTGAGTCCCTGGCGGCGTAGTGTGTTACTGATGTTAGGCTTTGTTACTTTGGTCCCAGCTCTCTGCAGGTCATTCACTAGGTCCCCCCGTGTGGTTCTGGGATTTTTGCTCACCGTTCTTGTGATCATTTTGACCCCACGGGGTGAGATCTTGCGTGGAGCCCCAGAACGAGGGAGATTATCAGTAGTCTTGAATGTCTTCCATTTCCTAATAATTGCTCCCACAGTTGATTTCTTCAAACCAAGCTGCTTACCTATTGCAGAGTCAGTCTTCCCAGCCTGGTGCAGGTCTACAATTTTGTTTCTGGTGTCATTTGACAGCTCTTTGGTCTTGGCCATAGTGGAGTTTGGAGTGTGACTGTTTGAGGTTGTGGACAGGTGTCTTTTATACTGAAAACAAGTTCAAACAGGTGCCATTAATACAGGTAACGAGTGGAGGACAGAGGAGCCTCTTAAAGAAGAAGTTACAGGTCTGTGAGAGCCAGAAATCTTGCTTGTTTGTAGGTGACCAAATACTTATTTTCCACCATAATTTGCAAATAAATTCATTAAAAATCCTACAATGTGATTTTCTGGATTTTCTTTTCTCAATTTGTCTGTCATAGTTGACGTGTACCTATGATGAAAATTACAGGCCTCTCTCATCTTTTTAAGTGGGAGAACTTGCACAATTGGTGTTTGACTAAATACTTTTTTTCCCCTCTGTAAGCATAATAATCACCTTACAATTATCTATGCATGGTTTGGCTTATAGGGCTGACCATGAGTTATAGAAGGATTTACTGAAGATAAAAAGCTAAGACAGAGATCTTTACAGAGACCTAAAATATGTGAAGAGGGGAACAACTGATCACTTTCGGATATGCACGTGAGAAACGTATCAGACTATCGCAAATTAACTGTATACGTGTTGCACGTGCATTCTGTTTTGTGCATAGAATCTACTTCCATCATGGTTTAACAGAATTATGTCATCTGGTGAGGTTCCTATAACATTCAATAGCAACCTCTCATCATCACCTTTCCGTTGTGACCAAAGATCTGACAGGACTGGATAGGTTAATGCTATATGGTTGAAACCTATCCAGTCCTTCCTCACAGTTGTCATGAAGAGAATGAGTCGAGAAAAAGAGGGAGGCCTTGTGAGAGTGTTGGGTTGTAGCTGCAGACTCCTACTCAGTCAAAACTCTCCCATTAACCCAAAGCTGAAGATGAGAGGGGAGTTCCTAGATCTCCCCCATTAGAGACTCTTTCTTTACCTGAGTCCATTTCACTCTCTACCTCTGCTGTCATCAGGGAGACCAGGAACAATCACCTGATTCATGTCTTTATGTCACCCTGGCAGGTCCCCCTCTCACTCCACCTCTATGTCTCTCTCTCTCTCTCTCTCTCTCTCGCTCTACCTCTCTACTCTCCTCTATCTCCCTTGCACTCACTCCATCCCCCCTGCCTACCCAAAACGCTCCCCTTACTAGGGTTTCTCCTTCCTGGCTGTTTTTGGACCGGTGCACACACAGGGCCTCAAGCCTGTCCCCCTCAGCCCATCCTCAATGGCTCCTCTGTTTGGCCTCATGCCCCCCTCCCCTCCCACCCCTCACCCCCTCCCCTCCCTGCCTGCCTCGTCCATCAGTCCTAAACAGTATAATCAGTGTCATAACGGAGCCAAATCAGCCAGTGCTCATTATAAAGGAACGTATGGGCCTTTATGCCATCCGCTCATTACATTACATAACATTATTACCCATGTCCATGTTCGGAATCACCAGCTACTGTGTTCTGCTGAGAGCCCTCTGTTGGGAACTACGTGTAGCATGACATAGGCAAGTGTAAACACTGTTTATATGAATGCATGTATGTCTTTAAGGATGGATGGTGCTATGTAAGGAATGTTCATGTAACATACATTCCTTGATTCACACAGCTGGTTTGTGTGTGTTGGTAGCAAAACAATGTATTTAGGCTCCCGCCCAACCAGAGCGAGAGAAAGGGAAGTGAATGAGGAAATGATAGCGGGAGAGTGAGCTGGAGAGAAAGAGAGCGAGTGAGAGAGGGAGAGGGACAGTGAGAGAGAGAGAGAGAGAGAGAGAGAGAGAGAGAGAGAGAGAGAGAGAGAGAGAGAGAGAGAGAGAGAGAGAGAGAGAGAGAGAGAGGAGAGGGAGAGAGAGGGAGAGAGGGAGAGAGGGAGAGAGGGAGAGAGGGAGAGAGGGAGAGAGGGAGAGCGAGAGCGTTTCAAGTTTCATGTTTTTAATGTCACATGCACAAGTACAGTGAAATGCCTTTCTTGCAAACTCAAAACCCAACAATGCAATAATCAATAACAATGTTATACAAAAACAAAAAAAGAGAAATAAGAAATATGAAGAACACACTAAGTAAGTAAGCATACTATATACAGGGTCAGTTCCAATACCATATTTACAATGTGCAGGGATACTGGAGTGATGGAGGTAGATATGTATAGGGGTAAGATGACTAGGAAACAGGATATAAGATAAACAGAGTAGCAGCAGCTTGTATGTGAGTGGGTGTGTGTGTGTGTGCGTGTGTGTGTAGAATCAGTATAACTGTATGTATGAGTGAGGAGATGATGGAGTGAGTGTGTGAGTGTGTAGGGCCCTGTGAGTGTGCATAGAGACAGTGCAAAAAGAAACATAAAAGGTCAATAAAAATAGAAGGTTAACTCAGATAGTCAGTGTAGCTATTTTGTTAGCTATTTATCAGTCTTATTGCTTGGGGATAGAAGCTGTTCAAGAGCCTGTTGGTGTCAGACTTGATGCACCGGTACCACTTGCCGTGCGGAAGCAGAGAGAATAGTCTATGGCTTGGGTGGTTGGAGTCTTTAATAATTTTCCGGGCCTTCCTTCCACACCGCCTGATAGAGATGTCCTGGATGGCAGGGAGCTCGGCCCCAGTGATATAATAGGCTGTCCGCACCACCCTCTGTAGCGCCATGCGATCGAGGGCGGTGCTATTGCCATACCAGGTAGTGATGCAGCCAGTCAAGATGCTCTCATTTGTACAACTATAGAACATTTTGAGGATTAGAGGGCCCATGCCAAACTTTTTCAACCTCCTGAGGGGGAAGAGGCGCTGTCACGACTGTGCGTGTGTGTTTGGACCATTTTAAGTCTTTAGTGATTTGGACACCGAGGAACTTGAAGCTCTCGATCTGCTCCACTGCAGCCCCTTCGATGTGGATGAGGGCGTGCTCACCTCCCCGTTTCCAGTAGTCCACGATCAGCTCCTTGGTCTTACTGATGTTGAGGGAAAGGTTGTTGCTCTGGCACCACACTGCCAGGTCACTGACCTCCTCCCTGTAGGCTAACCCATCGTCGCCTGTGATCAGGCCTACCACCGTTGTTTTGTCAGCAAACTTGATGATGGTGTTGGAGTCGTGCATGGCCACGCAGTCGTGGGTGAACAGGGAGTACAGGAGGGAACTAAGCACACACCCCTGTGGGGCCCCTGTGTTGAGGGTCAGCGTGGCGGAGGTGATGTTGCCTACCCTCACCACCTGGGGGCGGCCCGTCAGGAAGTCCAGGATCAAGTTGCAGAGGGAGGTGTTCAGACCCAGAGTCCTAAGTTTAATAACGAACTTGAAGGGAACAATGGTGTTGAACGCTGAGCTGTAGTCAATAAACAGCATTCTCACATAGGTATTCCTCTTATCTATGTGGGTGAGGGCAGTGTGGAGAGCAATTGAGATTGATTACAGACTGGGACAAGGAAAGGCTGAAAATGACTGTGAATATGCCTGCCAGCTGTTCTGCGCATGCTCTGAGAACGCGCCCTGGAATACCGTCGGGCCTCGCGGCCTTGCGGGTGTTGACCTAATTAAAGACCTTTCTCACGTCGGCCTTGGAGAGCAAGATCACCCAATCCTCTGGGTCGGTGATGGCCCTCACACCCGGCACGATGTTGTTGTTTTCAAAGCGTACATAAAATGCATTGAGTTCATCTGGTAGAGAGGCATCGTTGGGCAGATCATGGTTGGGTCTTCCTTTTTAATCCGTAATGGACTGTAGCCCCTGCCACATGCGGTGGGCGTCGGAGCCTGTGTAATATGATTCCACCTTATTCCTAGATTGTCCTTGGCTCGTTTGATGACTCTGCTGAGGTCATAGCGGGACTTCTTGTACTTATTCCTGTCCTCGGCCGTAGCCGCAGGGTTGTCTACGATAGCTCTGTTGGGCGGTAGTCCTGTCCTTTAGTTTAGCGGCAAACTTGGTGTTAATCCAGGGCTTTTTATTGGGTATCAGCAAACCCTCACCGTGGGGACAAGTCGCCGATGCATTTTCTAATGAAGCCGATGACGGAGGTGGTTAACTCGTCAATGTTATCGGTGGAGTCTCGAAACATATTCCAATCAGCGCTAGCAAAGCAGTCCTGTAGCATAATCTCTGATTCTGGTGACCCTTTTTCAACGGAGCAAGTCACGTGTACTTCCTGTTTGAGTTTCTGCTTGCAAACAGGAAGCAGGAGTACAGAATCATGATCTGATTTGCAGAATGGCGGACGAGTGAGGGCCTTGTATGCTTGCTTGTGGGTAGAATAACAGTGGTGTAGGACTTTATCGCTCCTAGAGGCGTTGGAGACGTGTTGATGGAAGTTGGGCATCATGTGTCTTAGAGACGCAGAATTAAAATCGCCAGCCACCAGGTGTCCGCCCGGTGAATAGAGAATCCATCGAGTTGGATAGCCATGGTGGGTATCTTGTCCGAGAGCCGAGAGTTTCAGAAAAGCAAAGAATATCGCAGTTTCGAGAGTCCCGTTGGTAGCAAATCCGCGATCGGAGGTCATCCATCTTATTATCAAGATTGACCTGTAGAATGGAGGGAAGAGTTGGCCGGTTTTCCCCTCGCCTTCATCTCAACAGGATCCCCCCTCTTGCCTCTGCAACGCCGGCGTTTCCTCTTGGGTAGCCCGAAAATTGGGTTTGAATTACAGAGAGAGCCCAGGGCAGATGATTCGAAGTTGAAGCCGGAATTGGGGTAAATAACTGCTGATCTGATGTTCAAAAGTTATTGTCGATTGTAAGAAATAATAGCGGATATATTTCGTGAAAATAAAGTAAAAATAAACAACAAAATAATCACAAAATAGCAAAGTTGGGTCGGAGCTTGCAAAACGGCAGCCGTACAGTACAGCGCCATCTTCGTAGAAGAGGGGCACAAAAACAACATTTCAGAGTTTGGGTGTCTGAGGGATCAAGTGTCCCATTGGTGTGTTTCTCCACCCATCAATACACCCATAGACACAGACACACACAGACACACAAACACACACACACAGACAAGCAAGCATGAACGCATACTCACACTCTCTCACCCACTCTCTCACACAACACAAACATGCACACATCCAAACACTCCATCCACATGATACACACTATCTCTCGACACACCGGTTGGGAAGTATTTGGGGAGCACATACTCAGCACTGGACCGCCCCTGACCTACTTCTGAGCACCGATGGTGGAGAGAAGGGGAAGTGAGGTGGAAGATAGGAGGAGAGAAGGTGGAGAGGAGAAGGCGGTGGAGGGAGAAGAGAGGCATTCCCTGGAACACTCTCATTTACATTTATTTTTTATTTTAAATTTTTTTTGGGGGGGGTAGAAGGATTACTTTATCCTATCCCAGATATTCCTTAAAGAGGTGGGGTTTCAAGTGTCTCTGGAAGGTGGTGAGTGACTCCGCTGTCCTGGCGTCGTGAGGGAGCTTGTTCCACCATTGGGGTGCCAGAGCAGCGAACAGTTTTGACTGGGCTGAGCAGGATCTGTGCTTCCGCAGAGGTAGGGGGGCCAGCAGGCCAGAGGTGGATGAACGCAATGCCCTCGTTTGGGTGTAGGGACTGATCAGAGCCTGAAGGAACGGAGGTGCCGTTCCCCTCACAGCTCCGTAGGCAAGCACCATGGTCTTGTAGCAGATGCGAGCTTCAACTGGAAGCCAGTGGAGTGTGCGGAGGAGCGGGGAGACGTGAGAGAACTTGGGAAGGTTGAACACCAGACGGGCTGCGGCATTCTGGATGAGTTGTAGGGGTTTAATGCACAGGCAGGGAGCCCAGCCAACAGCGAGTTGCAGTAATCCAGACGGGAGATGACAAGTGCCTGGATTAGGACCTGTGCCGCTTCCTGTGTAAGGCAGGGTCGTACTCTCCGAATGTTGTAGAGCATGAACCTACAGGATCGGGTCACCGCCTTGATGTTAACGGAGAACGACAGGGTGTTGTCCAGGGTCACGCCAATGCTCTCCCACTGCCACTCTACCCCTCTAAACCATTTACATACCACCTCATCTCTCTAAACCATCTACATACCACCTCATCTCTCTAAACCATTTACATACCACCTCATCTCTCTAAACCATCTACATACCACCTCATCTCTCTAAACCATTTACATACCACCTCATCTCTCTAAACCATCTACATACCACCTCATCTCTCTAAACCATCTACATACCACCTCATCTCTCTAAACCATCTACATACCACCTCATCTCCCTAAACCATCCATACTGGATGTCACTACCTGTGACAGAGCCATTGCCACTGGGTGATAATCCTACATAAGGATGTGGTAAAGATGTTATAACTATGTTATAACAGACACTACTCATTCAGATGGAATCTCTGGGATACAGGTAAGCCTGGATTGTGTGACAAATGAGGTAAGCCAAACCCCACATCATGAGTCAGACTTAAAGACAAAAGCAAACTTCAAAAGCTGTCTGGATCCCAACCGTGATGGCCCTGAGAGAGAATGCCCTATGCCAGGTGAGATAGAGTCTGCCACAAAACATACAGTCAATGCGTGTTAAGTCACTAAAGGGCTGTACAACTGTCAGTCTGAAGGTCTGAATGACACATTCAAGCCTTTGATGAACTTCACTTCAGGCTGAAAATTAATAGGTGTTTATTCAAGTCATAGCAACTTCAGTGAGAAGTTGATCTCTTCCTGATCTAATCAAGTTTATAGTACTCTCCAGTTTGTTATGTAGGCATTAAACCAATCAGACGTTGAAATTATATGGGAAATATTTTAGATGGGAAACCATGAAAATCCTTACCTTCATCATCACTGAATAAGAAAGGCATTTCACTGTACTTGAGCATGTGACATTAAATCTTGAAACTAAAGTTGGCTCCTGTATCGAATTCTCCAACACATTTTGGTGGAAAAAGGCAAGAAGATACTGAAATGTTAGATTAGTGAGTAAGCAAAAGCGGTCATACTAGCAAAAAGAGACAGTATAAAAGCATTGTAGCGTGCTTGAATAGTCCTACAAAGTTGCCACAGCGGGGTACATATTGTTATCTGCAATGCATACAGTGAGGGAAAAAAGTTTTTGATCCCCTGCTGATTTTGTACGTTTGCCCACTGACAAAAAAATTAAAAGTCTATAATTTTAATGGTAGGTTTATTTGAACAGTGAGAGACAGAATAACAACAACAAAATCCAGAAAAACGCATGTCAAAAATGTTATAAATTGATTTGCATTTTAATGAGGGAAATAAGTATTTGACCCCCTCTCAATCAGAAAGATTTCTGCCTCCCATGTGTCTTTTATACAGGTAACGAGCTGAGATTAGGAGCACACTCTTAAAGGGAGTGCTCCTAATCTCAGTTTGTTACCTGTATAAAAGACACCTGTCCACAGAAGCAATCAATCAATCAGATTCCAAACTCTCCACCATGGCCAAGACCAAAGAGCTCTCCAAGGATGTCAGGGACAAGATTGTAGACCTACACAAGGCTGGAATGGGCTACAAGACCATCGCCAAACAGCTTGGTGAGAAGGTGACAACAGTTGGTGCGATTATTCGCAAATGGAAGAAACACAAAATAACTGTCAATCTCCCTCGGCCTGGGGCTCCATGCAAGATCTCACCTCATGGAGTTGAAATTATCATGAGAACGCTGAGGAATCAGCCCAGAACTACACGGGAGGATCTTGTCAATGATCTCAAGGCAGCTGGGACCATAGTCACCAAGAAAGCAATTGGTAACACACTACACCGTGAAGGACAGAAATCCTGCAGCGCCCGCAAGGTCCCCCTGCTCAAGAAAGCACATATACAGGCCCGTCTGAAGTTTGCCAATGAACATCTGAATGATTCAGAGGAGAACTGGGTGAAAGTGTTGTGGTCAGATGAGACCAAAATCGAGCTCTTTGGCATCAACTCAACTCGCCGTGTTTGGAGGAGGAGGAATGCTGCCTATGACCCCAAGAACACCATCCCCACCGTCAAACATGGAGGTGGACACATTATGCTTTGGGGGTGTTTTTCTGCTAACGGGACAGGACAACTTCACCGCATCAAAGGGACGATGGACGGGGCCATGTACCGTCAAATCTTGGGTGAGGACCTCCTTCCCTCAGCCAAGGCATTGAAAATGGGTCGTAGATGGGTATTCCAGCATGACAATGACCCAAAACACACGGCCAAGGCAACAAAGGAGTGGCTCAAGAAGAAGCACATTAAGGTCCTGGAGTGGCCTAGCCAGTCTCCAGACCTTAACCCCATAGAAAATCTGTGGAGGGAGCTGAAGTTTCGAGTTGCCAAACGTCAGCCTCGAAACAATGACTTGGAGAAGATCTGCAAAGAGGAGTGGGACAAATCCTTCCTGAGATGTGTGCAAACCTGGTGGCCAACTACAAGAAATGTCTGACCTCTGTGATTGCCAACAAGGGTTAAGTCATGTTTTGCAGAGGGGTCAAATACTTATTTCCCTCATTAAAATGCAAATCAATTTATAACATTTTTGACATGCGTTTTTCTGGATTTTTTTGTTGTTATTCTGTCTCTCACTGTTCAAATAAACCTACCATTAAAATTATAGACTGATCATTTCTTTGTCAGTGGGCAAACGTACAAAATCAGCAGGGGATCAAATACTTTTTTCCCTCACTGTACATGCCTATCTCTCCGCCCTTGCTAAAATCACAAAGCACAATACTCTCACTCATCGTTGAAGGACGGTGGTTTGCAACATTTCATATCTGACATTTTGATGGGGTTGTCGTTGTCAAAATCCAGACAGACAGGTAGTGTTACCACGGCGATACCTGTGACAACAGCTCGACGCATGCATCCTGAGCCCACAGGTGATGTAAATCTGGTAGTAAAATAACATTTACATTTTAGCACACTCTTATCCAGAGCTACGCAGCATGACCGCAGGAGAAAACACAGCACACAGAAAACAAGGTTGAATGAATGCTTAGTTTGTGCTGTACAGCTTTATCAAATTATAAGGAAAATGTATGTTTGAAAGTGTTTCATATTTGCTATGGATTTGCTGTTCAGCACTGAAGGGTGACATAGAGTCTGCCACAAAACATGCAGTCAATTAGTGTTTAGTCACTAAAGGGCTGTACAACTGTCAGTCTGAAGGTCTGAATGGCACATTCAAGTCTTTGATGAACTTCATTTCAATGAATAGGTGTTTATTCAAGTCATAGCTACTTCAGTGAGAAGTTGATCTCTTCCTGATCTAATCAAGTTTAGAGTGCTCTCCAGTTCGTTAGGTGGGCATTAAACCAATCAGACGTTGAAATTATATGGGAAATATTTTAGATGGAAAACCATGACAATCATTACATTCATCATCACTGAATAAGAAAGGCACTGTACTTGTGCGCATGACATTAAAACTTGAAACTAAAGCTGGCTCCTGTATGAAATTCTCCAACACATTTGGGTGAAAATGTATGTTTGAAAGTGTTTAACATTTGCTATGGATTTGCTGTTCAGCACTGAAAGGTAATATTTCCATCTTTCTTTGATATAGGTGTTGACCTTTCAAATACAACAGAATAAAGATCAAATAAAAACTGACCTTTGACCTTCTACCCATAGAAAGGTCAATAAATTCAATATGTTTTAATGGTGCCACAAAAACAGCAGGTTAGCTGAAGTCATCCCATTAGCTGAAGTCATCCCAAAGTTGTATTATTCACACATAGCCAACAGAAGCATTCACACAGAACAGAAGCAATACATCCATAACCCATCTGGAGTCAGTGGGGCTCACTCATCTCATCTTACAGTAGAACAAAAACATCCCTGGTGCCTATCAGCAGCTCCCAGCAGCAGATCGTTGGACACACACGGTGCCCGGCCTGGCTTCTAGAAAACCAGCCATAGTAAAACACAAATTGTTATGCCTTATTAAATTAAAGTGTATGTGTGTGTATATGTGTGTGACCGTACAATGGTTTCAAGGATCTCAAGTCAAAACCAGCCAGGCGCCCACTTGAACATTTGCTGTACTCTTGTTATTTTCTTTTCATACAGTGCAGATTGAGACACATACCTTCCCACTGCGAAGTCTGGAGCGCTGCACTGTCCACCACAGCAGAATCAGTGTCATATGGACCTTGTTGTTGTCAACATGATCCATGGTTAATTGTTCGCAATATAACATAGATGTGGCAATTCTTCATCCTACATACTAACATGGAACCAGCAGATTGCTCAATTAAATAGCTATGTATGAGCAGCTAGGTCAAGCACATTGGAATCAACAACATGGCATTAACATGTGACAATGTGACACAAAAAGCCAAAAGGTTATTAGTGGCCAAAACCTTTTTTTATGTTTTTCATCATTTTGTCTAGGGTATCTTAGAATATCTTTCAAAAAGTGTGAGAAACTGTTTAGATGTATAAACCTGGAGACAAGCAGCTGTCAATCAACTTGGGAGTGCCATAATATTCTGCATGACAGAATCTAACAAAATATTGTAGCTTGTATTATGATTGCATGTTTGTTATTATCATGATTATGAATTTTATTATAAATGTTTACTAAATATCTATTTTATTTTTATTGTTATCATTCTACATCACAGGCAGAAAATCCATGCTGCTGTATTGAAAGGCTCTCAGGGACTGTTGATGTCGTGAGCCCAGGTATGAGCAGTAAATCGTGCCGCTGCTACCAGCCACAGACCGACAGGCTCACTGCAGCGGGCACAGGCACATTGCATTACTCAGCGAAACTGCCGCGCATCCCACCGGCGTTTGTTTATGTTGATTCAAGAAAAAATAATGCAACATTGATGTCCAAGATTTATACTTTGTTTATCCATCAAAACAAACTCAAATATGTTTATAAATATGGGAACTGCCCAGGAGGGTATGCGCCCGGTGTTCTCTGTGGCAAGCCTGATGGTAGTGACATTGTCAACTGTAAAGTGGCTGGTACTAGGGTATGTATAATTTTACCTTGGCGTCGACAACGCTATCCCTATCCGAAATCGCGTTCACCTCCGCGCTCAGCTCCTCGGCTGACGCATCGTCCTGGCTCTTTTCGTCGGGTTGCGCTGAGGTCTGTGCTCCCATGGCGAAAAACGCACTTCTTTCTTCTCTTTGGCTGATTTGGGCTCCTGCTCGCCCGGAAACCACCGCAAACGCGACAAAACTTCAAAAGATACTAAGCGACAGTAAGTATGTATCCACGCGCCCAAAATGCGTCCTAGGACCGCTCCGGGGTAGTCGAGCTATTAAGTGATGAAACGAGAGTGTCAGCGAAACCTTTTAGGACCCCCTCCTCCCCTCCCTATCACATGGACCAGGCCAGTGCGCCTCGGCACGCCTTGCAGCATCAGATGGGATTGGGAACGAGACAGAGACCTGATGAGAGAGGGGAAGAACAGTCGCACTATGCAGCATAGCCCATACACTGCATCCTCCACAAAATTAAATTAGTCCAACTTTGAAATGAATGAATAAACAGACATAGGCTAGGTCAGAGGAGTTATTCAATAATGTTAGACTTCAACGTGTAGGTAGGTCTACACATGGATAAATACATCTTAGTATGGGACACTGTCTGATGCTGACAGACAGACAGACTTTTTGGACGTCAGGCAAATGGAGGACCAGTGGCCGGGCTGTGTGAGACGTTTCTCTCTCGCTCTCTCGCTCTCTCGCAACATATCTGTATGAGGAAATATCTAATTAACAGGCTCAATTTGGCAGTCACAACGCACAGCACACACGTTACTGTTAACATGTCTTGCAGAAACTCTCTCTCACAGACACACACACTTCTTTTTAAAATAATATTTCCCCCCCCAAAAATGATCTTATTTATTTTTTTACACTCCATATACAAACGTATACAGTTGAAGTCGGAAGTTCACATAGGCCTTAGCCAAATACATTTAAACTCCGTTTTTCACAATTCCTGACATTTAATCCTAGTAAAGATTCCCTGTCTTAGGTCAGTTAGGATCACCACTTTATTTTAAGAATGTGAAATGTCAGAATAATAGTAGAGAGAATGATTTTCTTCAGCTTTTATTTCTTTCATCACATTCCCAGTGGGTCAGAAGTTTACATACACTCAATTAGTATTTGGTAGCATTGCCTTTAAATTGTTTAACTTGGGTCAAACGTTTCGGGTAGCCTTCCACAAGCTTCCCACAATAAGTTTGGTGAATTTTGGCCCATTCCTCTTGACAGAGCTGGTGTAACTGAGTCAGGTATGTAGGCCTCCTTGCTCGCACACGCTTTTTCAGTTCTGCCCACACATTTTCTATAGGATTGAGGTCAGGGCTTTGTGATGGCCACTCCAATACCTTGACTTTGTTGTCCTTAAGCCATTTTGCCACAACTTTGGAAGTATGCTTGGGGTCATTGTCCATTTGGAAGACCCATTTGCGACCACGCTTTAACTTCCTGACTGATGTCTTGAGATGTTGCTTCAATATATCCACATAATGCTCCTTCCTCATGATGCCATCTATTTTGTGAAGTGCACCAGTCCCTCCTGCAGCAAAGCACCCCCACAGCATGATGCTGCCACCCTGTGCTTCACGGTTGGGATGGTGTTCTTCGGCTTGCAAGCGTCCCCATTTTTCCTCCAAACATAACGATGGTCAGTATGGCCAAACAGTTCAATTTTTGAGGACATTTCTCCAAAAAGTATGATCTTTGTCCCCATGTGCCGTTGCAAACCGTAGTCTGGCTTTTTTATGGTGATTTTGGAGCAGTGGCTTCTTCGTTGCTGAGCGACCTTTCAGGTTATGTCGATATAGGACTTGTTTTACTGTGGATATAGATACTTTTGTACCTGTTTCCTCCAGCATCTTCACAAGGTCCTTTGCTGTTGTTCTGGGATTGATTTGCACTTTTCGCACCAAAGTACGTTAATCTCTAGGAGACAGAACACGTCTCCTTCCTGAGCGGTATGACGGCTGAGTGGTCCCATGGTGTTTATACTTGCGTACTATTGTTTGTACAGATGAACGTGGCACCTTCAGGCATTTGGAAATTGCTCCCAAGGATGAACCAGACTTGTGGAGATCTACAATGTTTTTTTCTGAGGTATTGGCTGATTTCTTTTGATATTCCCATGATGTCAAGCAAAG
>NW_028161907.1:0-2500 GCF_964263955.1 Coregonus lavaretus
CAGGGGGGTTATAATGGTCAGGGTGGTTATAATGGTCAGGGGGGTTATAATGGTCAGGGTGGTAATAATGGTCAGGGTGGTTGGTTATAATGGTCAGGGTGGTTATAATGGTCAGGGGGGTTATAATGGTCAGGGGGGTTATAATGGTCAGGGGGGTTATAATGGTCAGGGTGGTTATAATGGTCAGGGTGGTTATAATGGTCAGGGTGGTTATAATGGTCAGGGTGGTTATAATGGTCAGGGTGGTTATAATGGCCAGGGTGGTTATAATGGCCAGGGTGGTTATAATGGTCAGGGGGGTTATAATGGTCAGGGGGGTTATAATGGTCAGGGGGGTTATAATGGTCAGGGGGGTTATAATGGTCAGGGGGGTTATAATGGTCAGGGGGGTTATAATGGTCAGGGGGGTTATAATGGTCAGGGGGGTTATAATGGTCGGGGGTTATAATGGTCAGGGTGGTTATAATGGTCAGGGTGGGGGGTTATAATGGTCAGGGTGGGGGGTTATAATGGTCAGGGTGGTTATAATGGCCAGGGTGGTTATAATGGCCAGGGTGGTTATAATGGTCAGGGTGGTTATAATGGTCAGGGTGGTTATAATGGCCAGGGTGGTTATAATGGTCAGGGTGGTTATAATGGTCAGGGGGGTTATAATGGTCAGGGTGGTTATAATGGTCAGGGGGGTTATAATGGTCAGGGTGGTTATAACGGTCAGGGGGGTTATAACGGTCAGGGTGGTTATAATGGTCAGGGTGGTTGGTTATAATGGTCAGGGTGGTTGGTTATAATGGTCAGGTTGGTTATAATGGTCAGGGTGGGTGGTTATAATGGTCAGGTTGGTTATAATGGTCAGGGTGGTTGGTTATAATGGTCAGGGTGGTTGGTTATAATGGTCAGGGTGGTTATAATGGTCAGGGTGGTTATAATGGTCAGGGTGGTTGGTTATAATGGTCAGGGTGGTTGGTTATAATGGTCAGGGTGGTTGGTTATAATGGTCAGGGTGGTTGGTTATAATGGTCAGGGTGGTTATAATGGCCAGGGTGGTTATAATGGTCAGGGTGGTTGGTTATAATGGTCAGGGTGGTTGGTTATAATGGTCAGGGTGGTTGGTTATAATGGTCAGGGTGGTTGGTTATAATGGTCAGGGTGGTTGGTTATAATGGTCAGGGTGGTTGGTTATAATGGCCAGGGTGGTTATAATGGTCAGGGTGGTTGGTTATAATGGTCAGGGTGGTTGGTTATAATGGTCAGGGTGGTTGGTTATAATGGTCAGGGTGGTTGGTTATAATGGTCAGGGTGGTTATAATGGTCAGGGTGGTTATAATGTGTGTGTGTGTGTATATAATGTGTGTGTGTGTGTGTGTGTAGGTGAACCAGACTCTGCTCCTCCTCTACCTGGCTGTGTTCAGTGTTCGTGTTCCGGAGCGTCTCCGCTGCTTCCTGGTTTCAGTTCCTGGTCCAAACCCCGCCCACTGGCCTGCTGCGTCCTCATTGGCCCATAGCCTCGGTCAGCATGGCGACCTGGAAGCCCTGCAGTTGCCTCGCTCCTGGTTGGACGCCACATCGCTAGGGCGGGTCCTTCTTAGCAACGCTCCCAAGCACCTCAACTTCTCCCGTTGCCCCACGTTACGACAAACTGTCATCCAATCGCTGACTGGCGCCGGAGTGAGAGACTCAACGAGATTGGTCAGCCTGAATCTCAGTGGTATAGGCCACACCTCCAATTATCCAGAGTGCAGTAGAGCGCGGGGAGAGGAGGAGCTTGTTGCCGAGGCGATGAGCCGGCTGGTTATTGGCTGTCCCAATCTGTCACACCTCAACCTGTTACACACGCACTATCACCATGACAACACACACACACCTGGGCTGGAGGACAACGCACACCTGTGTACCAGCCTCGCCAAACTCACGCACCTCCGCTCGCTGGCGCTGCCCGCCTGCGCCCTGTCGGACGGTTCGCACGCGCCCTCCCCTTCCCCCGCCCCCTCCCCTTCCTCTCTGCTGCTGGGGCTGAGGAAGCCGTCCCGCGTGGGGCTCCGGACCTACAGGCCCGGCTCCGAGGACTCTCTCCCCAGGGAGGGCGCCTCTTCCGGGCTGGGTACCCTGCTGGCTGGCTGCCCCTCTCTGGAGGTTCTGGAGTTGACAGGACCGGGCTTCGTCTCCGCCCTGCCGCGTCTCGAGCCCTGCGCCAGGGTGTGCGTGGATCAGAGGGCGTGCGTGTGCGCGCGCGGGGTCGGGGACTCGCACGTTGCCGCGCTCCGGGGGTTCCGGGGGCTGCGGAGGCTGACGCTGGCGGGGCTGCCGGGGATCCTGAAGGGGACCGGACTGGTGCAGGTCTCTGAGCACTGCCGGGACCTGCAGGCTTTATCACTGGCCAACCTGGGGTCCTTGAAGACCTGGAACTACAGCGCCGCCCTGCTGGAGACACTGAGGAACTGCACACAGCTCACAGAGCTACGGTGAGGAGACAACGGATGAAGATCTGGTTTGGAGGGAAAAC
>NW_028161907.1:5000-27500 GCF_964263955.1 Coregonus lavaretus
GTGTGTGTGTCTGTGTGTGTGTGTGTGTGTCTGTGTGTGTCTGTGTGTGTGTGTGTGTGTGTGTGTGTGTGTCTGTGTGTGTGTGTGTGTGTGTCTGTGTGTGTGTCTGTGTCTGTGTCTGTGTGTGTGTGTGTCTGTGTGTGTGTGTCTGTGTGTGTGTGTCTAGGTTGGAGCAGCCCTACCTGGTGTGTAGCGGTGCATTCTGGGAGGCGTTGTCATGCTGCTCTCGTCTCCGCCGCCTCTGTCTCGTCTCTCGGAACGGAACCTTCACCCCGCTGCCGTGGTGACCTTCATGGAGCGTTGCCGTGACGTCATGGTGTGTCACATGTTCTTGGGCGGAACTCTGGTGGCGTGCCGCACACTGCAGAAAACACTGTTAGACCGGTGAGTCTGTCTCTGTCTGTTGGATCGGTGGGTCTGTCTCTGTCTGATTGGTGAGTCTGTCTCTGTCTGATCGGTGTCTGTCTCTGTCTGATTGGTGAGTCTGTCTCTGTCTGATCGGTGGGTCTGTCTCTGTCTGATCGGTGAGTCTGTCTCTGTCTGATTGGTGAGTCTGTCTGTCTGATCGGTGAGTCTGTCTCTGTCTGATCGATGAGTCTGTCTGTCTGATCGGTGAGTCTGTCTGTCTGTCTGTCTGATCGGTGAGTCTGTCTGTCTGATCGGTGAGTCTGTCTGTCTGTCTGTCGGATCGGTGGGTCTGTCTGTCGGACCGGTGAGCATGTCTGTCTGTCTGTCGGATCGGTGGGTTTCTCTGTCTGATTGGTGAGTCTGTGTATCGGATCGGTGGGTCTGTCTCTGTCTGATCGGTGAGTCTGTCTCTCTGTCTGTCGGATCGGTGAGTCTATCGGATCGGTGAGTCTGTCTCTGTCTGATCGGTGAGTCTGTCTCTCTGTCTGTCGGATCGGTGAGTCTATCGGATCGGTGAGTCTGTGTGTCGGATCGGTGAGTCTGTGTGTCGGATCGGTGGGTTTCTCTGTCGGATCGGTGAGTCTGTCTCTGTCTGATCGATGAGTCTGTCTCTGTCTGATCGGTGAGTCTGTCTGTCTGATCGGTGAGTCTGTCTCTGTCTGATCGGTGAGTCTGTCTCTGTCTGATCGGTGAGTCTGTCTGTCTGATCGGTGAGTCTGTCTGTCTGATCGGTGAGTCTGTCTCTGTCTGATCGATGGGTCTGTCTCTGTCTGATCGGTGAGTCTGTCTCTGTCGGATCGGTGGGTCTGTCTCTGTCGGATCGGTGGGTCTGTCTCTCTGTCTGTCGGATCGGTGAGTCTGTTTGTCTCTGTCGGATCAATGGGTCTGTCTGTCTGTCGGATCGGTGAGTCTGTCTCTGTCTGTCGGATCGGTGGGTCTGTCTGATCGGTGAGTCTGTCTCTGTCTGATCGGTGAGTCTGTCGGTCAAGTTATAATGATATTTCTATATAATGTTATTTCTATATAATGATATTTCTATATAATGATATTTCTATATAATGTTATTTCTATATAATGATATTTCTATATAATGTTATTTCTATATAATGTTATTTCTATATAATGATATTTCTATATAATGATATTTCTATATAATGTTATTTCTATTTTCTATATAATGATATTTCTATATAATGATATTTCTATATAATGATATTTCTATATAATGATATTTCTATATAATGATATTCCTATATAATGATATTTCTATATAATGTTATTTCTATATAATGATATTTCTATATAATGTTATTTCTATATAATGATATTTCTATATAATGATATTCCTATATAATGATATTTCTATATAATGATATTTCTATATAATGTTATTTCTATATAATGATATTTCTATATAATGATATTCCTATATAATGATATTTCTATATAATGATATTTCTATATAATGATATTCCTATATAATGATATTTCTATATAATGATATTCCTATATAATGATATTTCTATATAATGATATTTCTATATAATGATATTCCTATATAATGATATTTCTATATAATGATATTCCTATATAATGATATTCCTATATAATGATATTTCTATATAATGATATTCCTATATAATGATATTCCTATATAATGATATTTCTATATAATGATATTCCTATATAATGATATTCCTATATAATGATATTTCTATATAATGAAACCCTGCCCTTCCTCTAGTTTCTCTGTGGATCGTCCGGCCCTCAGTGTGGTCATCTACCCACTGCTCCATGAAGACCTTCCATTGGTCATCAGAGACATGCCCCTCCCACTGCTCGATCAACTGACCCTCTTCCAGAGCCGCGTTGCCCAGGCCCCGCCCTCATCACAATGGCGACGCCAGAGTGTGAAGAGGCAACGAGCCAATCAAAGCCCCTCAGACCTCATCACCATGGTGATGCCAGAGGGTGAAGAGGCATCTAGCCAATCAGAGCACCTAAGACCTCATCACCATGGTGACGCCAGAGAGTGAAGAGGCATCTGGCCAATCAGAGCTCCTCAGACTAGAGGTCTTCACGGGTCCAAAAAGTTAGACCCGTTCCGAAATGGACCTGGGGCTTTCCCACCCGGACCCAAAATGCATAAATTATTTTGTTTAAGATAGAGACCCGATCCGAACGGACCCGAGGACAACTAGACCCGTTCCATATAGACCTGGTCGGATCCAGACCTGATCCAAGAGCGAGAAGAAGCAGAAAATTATTTTTTTAAGCTCCTTTTATTAAATCAGAGCTGATAAAGTGTGAGAGGAGGGAGAGAGAGGGAGAGAGAGGGAGAGAGAGGTGTCTCTAACAGGTGGGGAGGAGCTGTACTGGGAGCTAGTGACACAGGGAGGGAGAGAGAGGTGTCTCTAACAGGTGGGGAGGAGCTGTACTGGGAGCTAGTGACACAGGGAGCAGGGAGGGAGAGAGAGGTGTCTCTAACAGGTGGGGAGGAGCTGTACTGGGAGCTAGTGACACAGGGAGGGAGAGAGAGGTGTCTCTAACAGGTGGGGAGGAGCTGTACTGGGAGCTAGTGACACAGGGAGGGAGAGAGAGGTGTCTCTAACAGGTGGGGAGGAGCTGTACTGGGAGCTAGTGACACAGGGAGGGAGAGAGAGGTGTCTCTAACAGGTGGGGAGGAGCTGTACTGGGAGCTAGTGACACAGGGAGGGAGAGAGAGGTGTCTCTAACAGGTGGGGAGGAGCTGTACTGGGAGCTAGTGACACAGGGAGGGAGAGAGAGGTGTCTCTAACAGGTGGGGAGGAGCTGTACTGGGAGCTAGTGACACAGGGAGGGAGAGAGAGGTGTCTCTAACAGGTGGGGAGGAGCTGTACTGGGAGCTAGTGACACAGGGAGGGAGAGAGAGGTGTCTCTAACAGGTGGGGAGGAGCTGTACTGGGAGCTAGTGACACAGGGAGGGAGAGAGAGGTGTCTCTAACAGGTGGGGAGGAGCTGTACTGGGAGCTAGTGACACAGGGAGCAGGGAGGGAGAGGTGTCTCTAACAGGTGGGGAGGAGCTGTACTGGGAGCTAGTGACACAGGGAGGGAGAGAGAGGTGTCTCTAACAGGTGGGGAGGAGCTGTACTGGGAGCTAGTGACACAGGGAGCAGGGAGGGAGAGAGAGGTGTCTCTAACAGGTGGGGAGGAGCTGTACTGGGAGCTAGTGACACAGGGAGGGAGAGAGAGGTGTCTCTAACAGGTGGGGAGGAGCTGTACTGGGAGCTAGTGACACAGGGAGGGAGAGAGAGGTGTCTCTAACAGGTGGGGAGGAGCTGTACTGGGAGCTAGTGACACAGGGAGGGAGAGAGAGGTGTCTCTAACAGGTGGGGAGGAGCTGTACTGGGAGCTAGTGACACAGGGAGGGAGAGAGAGGTGTCTCTAACAGGTGGGGAGGAGCTGTACTGGGAGCTAGTGACACAGGGAGGGAGAGAGAGGTGTCTCTAACAGGTGGGGAGGAGCTGTACTGGGAGCTAGTGACACAGGGAGGGAGAGAGAGGTGTCTCTAACAGGTGGGGAGGAGCTGTACTGGGAGCTAGTGACACAGGGAGGGAGAGAGAGGTGTCTCTAACAGGTGGGGAGGAGCTGTACTGGGAGCTAGTGACACAGGGAGGGAGAGAGAGGTGTCTCTAACAGGTGGGGAGGAGCTGTACTGGGAGCTAGTGACACAGGGAGCAGGGAGGGAGAGGTGTCTCTAACAGGTGGGGAGGAGCTGTACTGGGAGCTAGTGACACAGGGAGGGAGAGAGAGGTGTCTCTAACAGGTGGGGAGGAGCTGTACTGGGAGCTAGTGACACAGGGAGGGAGAGAGAGGTGTCTCTAACAGGTGGGGAGGAGCTGTACTGGGAGCTAGTGACACAGGGAGGGAGAGAGAGGTGTCTCTAACAGGTGGGGAGGAGCTGTACTGGGAGCTAGTGACACAGGGAGGGAGAGAGAGGTGTCTCTAACAGGTGGGGAGGAGCTGTACTGGGAGCTAGTGACACATGGAGGGAGAGAGAGGTGTCTCTAACAGGTGGGGAGGAGCTGTACTGGGAGCTAGTGACACAGGGAGGGAGAGAGAGAGGTGTCTCTAACAGGTGGGGAGGAGCTGTACTGGGAGCTAGTGACACAGGGAGGGAGAGAGAGGTGTCTCTAACAGGTGGGGAGGAGCTGTACTGGGAGCTAGTGACACAGGGAGGGAGAGAGAGGTGTCTCTAACAGGTGGGGAGGAGCTGTACTGGGAGCTAGTGACACAGGGAGGGAGAGAGAGGTGTCTCTAACAGGTGGGGAGGAGCTGTACTGGGAGCTAGTGACACAGGGAGCAGGGAGGGAGAGAGAGGTGTCTCTAACAGGTGGGGAGGAGCTGTACTGGGAGCTAGTGACACAGGGAGGGAGAGAGAGGTGTCTCTAACAGGTGAGGAGGAGCTGTACTGGGAGCTAGTGACACATGGAGGGAGAGAGAGGTGTCTCTAACAGGTGGGGAGGAGCTGTACTGGGAGCTAGTGACACAGGGAGCAGGGAGGGAGAGGTGTCTCTAACAGGTGGGGAGGAGCTGTACTGGGAGCTAGTGACACAGGGAGGGAGAGAGAGGTGTCTCTAACAGGTGGGGAGGAGCTGTACTGGGAGCTAGTGACACAGGGAGCAGGGAGGGAGAGGTGTCTCTAACAGGTGGGGAGGAGCTGTACTGGGAGCTAGTGACACAGGGAGGGAGAGAGAGGTGTCTCTAACAGGTGGGGAGGAGCTGTACTGGGAGCTAGTGACACAGGGAGCAGGGAGAGGTGTCTCTAACAGGTGGGGAGGAGCTGTACTGGGAGCTAGTGACACAGGGAGGGAGAGAGAGGTGTCTCTAACAGGTGGGGAGGAGCTGTACTGGGAGCTAGTGACACAGGGAGGGAGAGAGAGGTGTCTCTAACAGGTGGGGAGGAGCTGTACTGGGAGCTAGTGACACAGGGAGGGAGAGAGAGGTGTCTCTAACAGGTGGGGAGGAGCTGTACTGGGAGCTAGTGACACAGGGAGGGAGAGAGAGGTGTCTCTAACAGGTGGGGAGGAGCTGTACTGGGAGCTAGTGACACAGGGAGGGAGAGAGAGGTGTCTCTAACAGGTGGGGAGGAGCTGTACTGGGAGCTAGTGACACAGGGAGGGAGAGAGAGGTGTCTCTAACAGGTGGGGAGGAGCTGTACTGGGAGCTAGTGACACAGGGAGGGAGAGAGAGGTGTCTCTAACAGGTGGGGAGGAGCTGTACTGGGAGCTAGTGACACAGGGAGGGAGAGAGAGGTGTCTCTAACAGGTGGGGAGGAGCTGTACTGGGAGCTAGTGACACAGGGAGGGAGAGAGAGGTGTCTCTAACAGGTGGGGAGGAGCTGTACTGGGAGCTAGTGACACAGGGAGGGAGAGAGAGTTGTCTCTAACAGGTGGGGAGGAGCTGTACTGGGAGATAGTGACACAGGGAGCAGGGAGGGAGAGGTGTCTCTAACAGGTGGGGAGGAGCTGTACTGGGAGCTAGTGACACAGGGAGGGAGAGAGAGGTGTCTCTAACAGGTGGGGAGGAGCTGTACTGGGAGCTAGTGACACAGGGAGGGAGAGAGAGGTGTCTCTAACAGGTGGGGAGGAGCTGTACTGGGAGCTAGTGACACAGGGAGGGAGAGAGAGGTGTCTCTAACAGGTGGGGAGGAGCTGTACTGGGAGCTAGTGACACAGGGAGCAGGGAGGGAGAGAGAGGTGTCTCTAACAGGTGGGGAGGAGCTGTACTGGGAGCTAGTGACACAGGGAGGGAGAGAGAGGTGTCTCTAACAGGTGGGGAGGAGCTGTACTGGGAGCTAGTGACACAGGGAGGGAGAGAGAGGTGTCTCTAACAGGTGGGGAGGAGCTGTACTGGGAGCTAGTGACACAGGGAGGGAGAGAGAGGTGTCTCTAACAGGTGGGGAGGAGCTGTACTGGGAGCTAGTGACACAGGGAGGGAGAGAGAGGTGTCTCTAACAGGTGGGGAGGAGCTGTACTGGGAGCTAGTGACACAGGGAGGGAGAGAGAGGTGTCTCTAACAGGTGGGGAGGAGCTGTACTGGGAGCTAGTGACACAGGGAGGGAGAGAGAGGTGTCTCTAACAGGTGGGGAGGAGCTGTACTGGGAGCTAGTGACACAGGGAGGGAGAGAGAGGTGTCTCTAACAGGTGGGGAGGAGCTGTACTGGGAGCTAGTGACACAGGGAGCAGGGAGGGAGAGACGAGAGACAGTAACCAACCAAGCCGACTCACACTATAGTGGACTAACAGCTGCCGTAGCCAGGTTATTTATCATCCAATATGATTACCTAGTACCTGTCAGCTAGCTAGGCTAATTAAGGCTTCACCTGTCTTGACTGCATACAACCAGCTAGCCAGGCTAATTGAGGCTTCACCTGTCTTGACTGCATAAAACCAGCTAGCTAGGCTAATTGAGGCTTCACCTGTCTTGACTGCATAAAACCAGCTAGCTAGGCTAATTGAGGCTTCACCTGTCTTGACTGTATCAAACCAGCTAGCTAGGCTAATTGAGGCTTCACCCGTCTTGACTGCATAAAACCAGCTAGCTAGGCTAATTGAGGCTTCACCCGTCTTGACTGCATAAAACCAGCTAGCCAGGCTAATTGAGGCTTCACCTGTCTTGACTGCATAAAACCAGCTAGCCAGGCTAATTGAGGCTTCACCTGTCTTGACTGCATAAAACCAGCTAGCTAGGCTAATTGAGGCTCCACCCGTCTTGACTGCATCAAACCAGCTAGCTAGGCTAATTGAGGCTTCACCCGTCTTGACTGCATCAAACCAGCTAGCTAGGCTAATTGAGGCTGCAGTGCATTCTCATTCTACAGTAACAAATAAGAACTCGTCTAACTTTTCACCACACGGAGCGAGGCTCTGTGACTGTAGCCCACTGCAGCTTTGATGACTTCTGATTGGCCAACAAGAAGCGCCACGTTACACTCCGGTGACAAGCCAGAGCAGCAGCATAAATGATATGTCTACTGCAGCAGTCGGAACTGTAGGGCCCTTCTGGACATGTCAGATAAAATTACACATAACCAAGACCCGTGACAATCATATCAGATCCTACCCAGACCCGTGACAATCATATCAGATCCTACCCAGACCCGTGACAATCATATCAGATCCTACCCAGACCCGTGACAATCATATCAGATCCTACCCAGACCCGTGACAATCATATCAGATCCTACCCAGACCCGTGACAATCATATCAGATCCTACCCAGACCCGTGACAATCATATCAGATCCTACCCAGACCTGTGACAATCATATCAGATCCTACCCAGACCCGTGACAATCATATCAGATCCTACCCAAGACCTGTGACAATCATATCAGATCCTACCCAGACCCGTGACAATCATATCAGATCCTACCCAGACCCGTGACATTATTTAGAATTATGGATCCGGACCCGCTCGGGTCCCGGATCGGGTCTCGGGTATTCGGGTACAGGTGGATCCGTGAAGACCTCTACCTCAAACCTCATCACCATGGTGACGCCAGAGAGTGAAGAGGCGTCTAGCCAATCCGAGCCCCTCAGACCTCATTGCCATGGTGACTCCAGACCTCATCACCATGGTGACTCCAGAGAGTATGGAACCTGGTTCTTCTACAGCCCCTCAGACCTCATCACCATGGTGACTCCAGAGAGTATGGAACCTGGTTCTTCTACAGCCCCTCAGACCTCATCACCATGGTGACTCCAGAGAGTATGGAACCTGGGTCTTCTAGATCCCCTCAGACCTCATCACCATGGTGACTCCAGAGAGTATGGAACCTGGGTCTTCTAGATCCCCCCAGACCTCATCACCATGGTGACTCCAGAGAGTATGGAACCTGGGTCTTCTAGATCCCCTCAGACCTCATCACCATGGTGACTCCAGAGAGTATAGAACCTGGGTCTTCTAGATCCCCTCAGACCTCATCACCATGGTGACTCCAGAGAGTATGGAACCTGGGTCTTCTAGATCCCCCCAGACCTCATCACCATGGTGACTCCAGAGAGTATGGAACCTGGGTCTTCTAGATCCCCTCAGACCTCATCACCATGGTGACTCCAGAGAGTATAGAACCTGGGTCTTCTAGATCCCCTCAGACCTCATCACCATGGTGACTCCAGAGAGTATGGAACCTGGGTCTTCTAGATCTAAAGCCTAGACATGGTGTATACTTCCCTAATGGCACTATATTCCATATAGAGCCCTGGTCAAAGGTAGTGCACTATATAGGGAATAGGGTGTCATTTAGGACAGGAGACATGGAGACAGGAGACCCAGAGAGACTGAACATAGAGACAACTGGTCCTAGGGTACAGCCATGATCCTCTGGGTGAGAGAACAGGAGACATGGAGACAGGAGACCCAGAGAGACTGAACATAGAGACAACTGGTCCTAGCATACAGCCATGATCCTCTGGGTGAGAGAACAGGAGACATGGAGACAGGAGACCCAGAGAGACTGAACATAGAGACAACTGGTCCTAGCATACAGCCATGATCCTCTGGGTGAGAGAACAGGAGACATGGAGACAGGAGACCCAGAGAGACTGAACATAGAGACAACTGGTCCTAGCATACAGCCATGATCCTCTGGGTGAGAGAACAGGAGACATGGAGACAGGAGACCCAGAGAGACTGAACATAGAGACAACTGGTCCTAGCGTACAGCCATGATCCTCTGGGTGAGAGAACAGGAGACATGGAGACAGGAGACCCAGAGAGACTGAACATAGAGACAACTGGTCCTAGCATACAGCCATGATCCTCTGGGTGAGAGAACAGGAGACATGGAGACAGGAGACCCAGAGAGACTGAACATAGAGACAACTGGTCCTAGGGTACAGCCATGATCCTCTGGGTGAGAGAACAGGAGACATGGAGACAGGAGACCCAGAGAGACTGAACATAGAGACAACTGGTCCTAGCGTACAGCCATGATCCTCTGGGTGAGAGAACAGGAGACATGGAGACAGGAGACCCAGAGAGACTGAACATAGAGACAACTGGTCCTAGCATACAGCCATGATCCTCTGGGTGAGAGAACAGGAGACATGGAGACAGGAGACCCAGAGAGACTGAACATAGAGACAACTGGTCCTAGCATACAGCCATGATCCTCTGGGTGAGAGAACAGGAGACATGGAGACAGGAGACCCAGAGAGACTGAACATAGAGACAACTGGTCCTAGGGTACAGCCATGATCCTCTGGGTGAGAGAACAGGAGACATGGAGACAGGAGACCCAGAGAGACTGAACATAGAGACAACTGGTCCTAGCATACAGCCATGATCCTAGGTCTGTTGTTATGTCTCTGTTCCATATCGTCTGTATATTCTGTTGTTATGGTTACTGATCTCAGGTTTGTGTGTTCTGTTATGGTTACTGATAACAGGTTTGTGTGTTCTGTTATGGTTACTGATAACAGATCTGTGTGTTCTGTTGTTTTGGTTACTGATCACAGTTGTTATGGTTACTGATCACTTGTTTTAGTTGCAAAACTGTTTGGCTAATTATTACACCCCAGGTCAGTTTTCAGGGCCCCGGTATCCCAAAAGCATCTTAAGGCTAAGTTCATCGTTAAAACCTTTCGTTGGAGCGTCGTTTACCAAAACCCATCATCATTATTAACGTTGCACTTGAAAACGCTTGTTTATTTACCAAACGCCAGCTAAGTGCGTCGTTAGATGTTTTTTTGCTAAAAATAAAATCAAGATGTTTATCTGCCTGACTGTGACCGCCGAAAACTTCAGAACGAAGTTGACTACAAATACAACGTTGCCCAATGTCTTTTGAAATTGTTACAAACATGCGAAGGATAAAATGATGCTTCAAATGAAAAACGAAGATATGACTGCATTAAATGATATCTACAGTACAGGCCTACATAGGCCTGTATCATTTCATGTTCAATAAATGAAGTTATATTTTGCTAACTTTGGGCTACTGTCTGTCATTTCTGCCTCAATATATTTCATGGTGTAACAACATGTGCATTAGAATTAGCCAGATCTAGGATAGTGCATTAAGAATAAGCCAGATCTAGGATAGTGCATTATTATGGGGTAAGCATTAGAATAAGCCAGATCTAGGATAGTGCATTATTATGGGGTAAGCATTAGAATTAGCCAGATCTAGGATAGTTCATTATTATGGGGTAAGCATTAGAATTAGCCAGATCTAGGATAGTTCATTATTATAGGGTAAGCATTAGAATAAGCCAGATCTAAGATAGTTCATTATTATGGGGTAAGCATTAGAATTAGCCAGATCTAAGATAGTTCATTATTATGGGGTAAGCATTAGAATTAGCCAGATCTAGGATAGTGCATTATTATGGGGTAAGCATTAGAATTAGCCAGATCTAGGATAGTTCATATTATGGGGTAAGCATTAGAATTAGCCAGATCTAGGATAGTGCATTATTATAGGGTAAGCATTAGAATAAGCCAGATCTAGGATAGTGCATTATTATAGGGTAAGCATTAGAATTAGCCAGATCTAGGATAGTTCATTATTATAGGGTAAGCATTAGAATTAGCCAGATCTAGGATAGTGCATTATTATAGGGTAAGCCTCTGTAGCTCAGCTGGTAGAGCACGGCACTTGTAACGCCAGGGTAGTGGGTTTGATCCCCGGGACCACCCATACACAAAATGAATGCACGCATGACTGTAAGTCGCTTTGGATAAAAGCGTCTGCTAAGTGGCATATTATTATTATTATTATTATTATATTACTATTTAAGCATTAGAATTAGCCAGATCTAGGATAGTTCATTATTATAGGGTAAGCATTAGAATTAGCCAGATCTAGGATAGTGCATTATTATAGGGTAAGCATTAGAATAAGCCAGATCTAGGATAGTGCATTATTATAGGGTAAGCATTAGAATAAGCCAGATCTAGGATAGTTCATTATTATAGGGTAAGCATTAGAATAAGCCAGATCTAGGATAGTGCATTATTATAGGGTAAGCATTAGAATAAGCCAGATCTAGGATAGTGCATTATTATAGGGTAAGCATTAGAATAAGCCAGATCTAGGATAGTGCATTATTATAGGGTAAGCATTAGAATAAGCCAGATCTAGGATAGTGCATTATTATAGGGTGAGCATTAGAATAAGCCGCCTCAATATTTGCAGCCATCGGTGATAATACAGATGTGGCCAAATAATATTGGCACCCCTCGGTACTTTTCTGAAATAATTCCTGCCAATCTGTCGCCCAGGTGACGCCGTATCCGTCACATCCGGTGTGAAGTTTGTAAACACGGCGGGAAAAGGAAACAGGAAGGAAGGTCTGTGAGGCGCCGCCGCTGTCGCCTTGGGGATCAACGACTTTTAACTGCTCGTTATATGACATCTAACGGTGTCGCTCTTATGTAAAAAAAAGTATTGTATTTTATTACGGTACAACGTTTTCTTTAATAATCGATTCTGTCACGTTTTATAACTGTATATTCAACTAGGTACGCTAACGTTAACTAACTAGCCACGCTCGCTTTGATATGTTTTGGAGCTAGCAAGCGTTTCAATCAACTGTTGTTAGTTAGTTAGTTAGCTAGGTAGGTAGGTAGTTAGGTAGTTAGTTAGGTATGCTAACGTTTGGTTAAATCACAGACCGTAGAAAGGACATGTGTTTTCTCTGGTCAAAGTGCTGGTTGGGGTTGTGTCATGGCTGAGGTAGTTGGTTAGATATTGAATATGATTAGCTAGCCTCTGTGCCCTTCATTAATTAGCTAGTTATCTCCACCAGTCAGAATTGAAAGTATTTTTCTTCTTCTTCTCCTAACTAGCTAACTTTAGCTAGTTGGCTACAGATCATCGAAGTGTCATGTTATTCTAGTTAACGTTAGTTGGACTGAATCAGAATCAACTTTATTACATTTTTCATTTACGTCATTTAGCAGACGCTCTTATCCAGAGCGACTTACAAATTGGTGCATTCACCTTATCCACCAAGTACATTTATAGTGGAGGATATACAATGCAGTGTGTGGATATGTAGATATATTTTGCAGGTGTTTGGTTTGGAGACATGAATCCAGAAGACGTGGTGATCATTCTCAGTGATGATGATGATGATGATGATGTGTCCATCAACGACTCCGTCTACATCGTCGAAGACATCCAGAACAACGGTAAGACGTCAGCAAAAACAACAGTGTGTAAGGGAGAGGAAACTCAGAAAACCAGGTCAGCGCTTCCTAAATCTGGAGTGTCAACCTCTCTGTGAACTCAGTCCAGCGCTTTCTACATGGTCAGAAAACCAGGTCAGCGCTTCCTAAATCTGGAGTGTCAACCTCTCTGTGAACTCAGTCCAGCGCTTTCTACATGGTCAGAAAACCAGGTCAGCGCTTCCTAAATCTGGAGTGTCAACCTCTCTGTGAACTCAGTCCAGCGCTTTCTACATGGTCAGAAAACCAGGTCAGCGCTTCCTAAATCTGGAGTGTCAACCTCTCTGTGAACTCAGTCCAGCGCTTTCTACATGGTCAGAAAACCAGGTCAGCGCTTCCTAAATCTGGAGTGTCAACCTCTCTGTGAACTCAGTCCAGCGCTTTCTACATGGTCAGAAAAGCAGGTCAGCGCTTCCTAAATCTGGAGTGTCAACCTCTCTGTGAACTCAGTCCAGCGCTTTCTACATGGTCAGTTCAATGCAGGGCTGACGGGCTTCATTCTAATACGGAGGAAATACATTCCTTTATTAAGAAAATCACTAACTAAGTCTCTTTCAACTTCCGAGGGCCTATCAAATATAGTAATAAATCATTGAGTGATTTGAGCAGAAGTCTGAGTTGTGCTTAGAATAATCAACTGCAAACATGACGTGCTTGTCTGAGCTCTGAATCAGTCTGTAAACTGAATGTTATATTGATGAAGGCAATAGGATAGGAACTGTGGGTAGGTCTGCTTAATGTGTGTATATAATGTGTTGTGTATAATGTGCTAATTCTCTAGCCAACACTGCAGCAGTGTGTGTGTGTGTGTGTGTGTGTGTATATACACAGTGTACAAAACATTAGGAACACCTGCTCTTTTAGGGGGTAGATCAGCATTAATACTGCAGATAGATTGTAGCTTCCATTCATGTAATTGTCTGCATCATTTCCAGAGATATGAGGAAGGTGTTCCTAATGTTTTGTGTTCTCTCTATCCACCACTGTGTTCTCTATCCACCACTGTGTTCTCTCTATCCACCACCACCACTGTGTTCTCTCTATCCACCACCACCACTGTGTTCTCTCTATCCACCACTGTGTTCTCTCTATCCGCCACTGTGTTCTCTCTATCCACCACTGTGTTCTCTCTATCCACCACCACTGTGTTCTCTCTATCCACCACCACTGTGTTCTCTCTATCCACCACTGTGTTCTCTCTATCCACCACTGTGTTCTCTCTATCCACCACTGTGTTCTCTCTATCCACCACTGTGTTCTCTCTATCCACCACTGTGTTCTCTCTATCCACCACTGTGTTCTCTCTATCCACCACTGTGTTCTCTCTATCCACCACTGTGTTCTCTCTATCCACCACCACCACTGTGTTCTCTCTATCCACCACCACCACCACCACTGTGTTCTCTCTATCCACCACTGTGTTCTCTCTATCCACCACCACTGTGTTCTCTCTATCCACCACTGTGTTCTCTCTATCCACCACCACTGTGTTCTCTCTATCCACCACTGTGTTCTCTATCCACCGCCACTGTGTTCTCTCTATCCACCACCACCACTGTGTTCTCTCTATCCACCACTGTGTTCTCTCTATCCACCACCACTGTGTTCTCTCTATCCACCACCACTGTGTTCTCTCTATCCACCACTGTGTTCTCTCTATCCACCACTGTGTTCTCTCTATCCACCACTGTGTTCTCTCTATCCACCACTGTGTTCTCTCTATCCACCACTGTGTTCTCTCTATCCACCACTACCACTGTGTTCTCTCTATCCACCACCACCACTACCACTGTGTTCTCTCTATCCACCACTACCACTGTGTTCTCTCTATCCACCACCACCACCACCACTGTGTTCTCTCTATCCACCACCACCACCACTGTGTTCTCTCTATCCACCACCACCACTGTGTTCTCTCTATCCACCACTGTGTTCTCTATCCACCACTGTGTTCTCTCTATCCACCACCACCACTGTGTTCTCTCTATCCACCACCACTGTGTTCTCTCTATCCACCACCACTGTGTTCTCTCTATCCACCACTGTGTTCTCTCTATCACCACTGTGTTCTCTCTATCCACCACTGTGTTCTCTCTATCCACCACTGTGTTCTCTCTATCACCACTGTGTTCTCTCTATCCACCACTGTGTTCTCTCTATCCACCACTGTGTTCTCTCTATCCACCACCACTGTGTTATCTCTATCCACCACCACTGTGTTCTCTCTATCCACCACCACTGTGTTCTCTCTATCCACCACCACTGTGTTCTCTCTATCCACCACTGTGTTCTCTCTATCCACCACTACCACTGTGTTCTCTCTATCCACCACCACCACTACCACTGTGTTCTCTCTATCCACCACTACCACTGTGTTCTCTCTATCCACCACCACCACCACCACTGTGTTCTCTCTATCCACCACCACCACCACTGTGTTCTCTCTATCCACCACCACCACTGTGTTCTCTCTATCCACCACTGTGTTCTCTCTATCCACCACTGTGTTCTCTATCCACCACTGTGTTCTCTCTATCCACCACCACCACTGTGTTCTCTCTATCCACCACCACTGTGTTCTCTCTATCCACCACTGTGTTCTCTCTATCACCACTGTGTTCTCTCTATCCACCACTGTGTTCTCTCTATCCACCACCACTGTGTTCTCTCTATCCACCACCACTGTGTTCTCTCTATCCACCACCACTGTGTTCTCTCTATCCACCACCACTGTGTTCTCTCTATCCACCACCACTGTGTTCTCTCTATCCACCACCACTGTGTTCTCTCTATCCACCACCACTGTGTTCTCTCTATCCACCACCACTGTGTTCTCTCTATCCACCACCACTGTGTTCTCTCTATCCACCACTGTGTTCTCTCTATCCACCACTGTGTTCTCTCTATCCACCACCACCACTGTGTTCTCTCCAGCCACCACCACAGCAGCAGTGGATCAGCCTATCTGCAGCAGATCACGTGATCCTGGAGGAGACGAGGACCTGGTCATCACCTTCTGTCGGAGAGGAGAGGTGCTGCCTCACGCACGCTATGACTGTCCCACACACACCTTCACGTGAGTCACACACTCCTCATGGTTACAGTTATCACTCCTCCTGGTTACAGTAAGCACCCCTCCTGATTACAGTAAGCACCCCTCCTGGTTACAGTAAGCACCCCTCCTGGTTACAGTAAGCACCCCTCCTGGTTACAGTAAGCACCCCTCCTGGTTACAGTAAGCACCCCTCCTGGTTACAGTAAGCACCCCTCCTGGTTACAGTAAGCACCCCTCCTGGTTACAGTAATCACTCCTCCTGGTTACAGTAAGCACCCCTCCTGGTTACAGTAAGCACCCCTCCTGGTTACAGTAAGCACCCCTCCTGGTTACAGTAAGCACCCCTCCTGGTTACAGTAAGCACCCCTCCTGGTTACAGTAAGCACCCCTCCTGGTTACAGTAAGCACCCCTCCTGGTTACAGTAAGCACCCCTCCTGGTTACAGTAAGCACCCCTCCTGGTTACAGTAAGCACCCCTCCTGGTTACAGTAAGCACCCCTCCTGGTTACAGTAAGCACCCCTCCTGGTTACAGTAAGCACCCCTCCTGGTTACAGTAAGCACCCCTCCTGGTTACAGTAATCACTCCTCCTGGTTACAGTAAGCACCCCTCCTGGTTACAGTAAGCACCCCTCCTGGTTACAGTTGGCACCCCTCCCGGTTACAGTTGTCACCCCTCCCGGTTACAGTTATCACTCCTCCCGGTTACAGTAAGCACCCCTCCCGGTTACAGTAAGCACCCCTCCCGGTTACAGTAATCACTCCTCCTGGTTACAGTAATCACTCCTCCTGGTACTTAGGGTTAATTAACATCAGTGTGTCTCCTCTCCTCCAGACTAACAGACAGTGATGTAAAAGGACCAGTAGAATCCAACCAGCTCTTCTGTCACCAGTGCTTCTGTTACGTCTGTGACAAGGTCGCCTCGGAGGTGAGTGTGTATGTGAGAGACGTGAAGGTGTGTGTGTGTGTGTGTGTGTGTGTGTGTGTGTGTGTGTGTGTGTGTGTGGATTGAGAGAAGAATTTAAGAGAATCATCAGAAACCCATTTGTTACGTTTGTGGTGGTGTTGATTACAATCGGCTAACCAAGAGCTGTGGTGGTGATTGCAATCGGCTAACCAAGAGCTGTGGTGTTGATTGCAATCGGCTAACCAAGAGCTGTGGTGTTGATTGCAATCGGCTAACCAAGAGCTGTGGTGGTGATTGCAATCGGCTAACCAAGAGCTGCGGTGGTGATTGCAATCGGCTAACCAAGAGCTGCGGTGGTGATTACAATCGGCTTACCAAGAGGTGTGGTGTGGTGGTGATTACAATCGGCTAATCAAGAGCTGCGGTGGTGATTACAATCGGCTAACCAAGAGCTGTGGTGTTGATTGCAATCGGCTTACCAAGAGGTGTGGTGGTGATTGCAATCGGCTAACCAAGAGCTGTGGTGTTGATTACAATCGGCTAACCAAGAGCTGTGGTGTTGATTGTAATCGGCTAACCAAGAGCTGTGGTGGTGATTGCAATCGGCTAACCAAGAGCTGCGGTGGTGATTGCAATCGGCTAACCAAGAGCTGCGGTGGTGATTACAATCGGCTTACCAAGAGGTGTGGTGTGGTGGTGATTACAATCGGCTAATCAAGAGCTGCGGTGGTGATTACAATCGGCTAACCAAGAGCTGTGGTGTTGATTGCAATCGGCTTACCAAGAGGTGTGGTGGTGATTGCAATCGGCTAACCAATAGCTGTGGTGTGGTGTTGATTGCAATCGGCTAACCAAGAGCTGTGGTGTGGTGGTGATTACAATCGGCTAACCAAGAGCTGTGGTGTGGTGGTGATTACAATCGGCTAACCAAGAGCTGTGGTGTGGTGGTGATTACAATCGGCTAATCAAGAGCTGCGGTGGTGATTACAATCGGCTAACCAAGAGCTGTGGTGTTGATTGCAATCGGCTTACCAAGAGGTGTGGTGGTGATTGCAATCGGCTAACCAAGAGCTGTGGTGGTGATTGCAATCGGCTAACCAAGAGCTGTGGTGGTGATTGCAATCGGCTAACCAAGAGCTGTGGTGGTGATTGCAATCGGCTAATCAAGAGCTGTGGTGGTGATTGCAATCGGCTAACCAAGAGCTGTGGTGTTGATTGCAATTGGCTAACCAAGAGCTGTGGTGTGGTGGTGATTGCAATCGGCTAACCAAGAGCTGTGGTGGTGATTGCAATCGGCTAACCAAGAGCTGCGGTGGTGATTACAATCGGCTAACCAAGAGCTGTGGTGGTGATTGCAATTGGCTTACCAAGAGCTGCGGTGTGGTGGTGATTACAATCGGCTAATCAAGAGCTGCGGTGGTGATTACAATCGGCTAACCAAGAGCTGTGGTGTGGTGGTGATTGCAATCGGCTAACCAAGAGCTGTGGTGGTGATTGCAATCGGCTAACCAAGAGCTGCGGTGGTGATTACAATCGGCTAACCAAGAGCTGTGGCGTTGATTGCAATCGGCTAACCAAGAGCTGCGGTGTGGTGGTGATTACAATCGGCTAACCAAGAGCTGTGGTGTGGTGGTGATTGCAA
Source organism: Coregonus lavaretus (assembly GCF_964263955.1). Classification (NCBI taxonomy): domain Eukaryota; kingdom Metazoa; phylum Chordata; class Actinopteri; order Salmoniformes; family Salmonidae; genus Coregonus; species Coregonus lavaretus. The sequence goes on from NW_028161907.1 coordinate 23,230, forward strand.
TCGGCTAACCAAGAGCTGTGGTGGTGATTACAATCGGCTAACCAAGAGCTGTGGTGGTGATTGCAATCGGCTAACCAAGAGCTGTGGTGGTGATTGCAATCGGCTAACCAAGAGCTGTGGTGGTGATTGCAATCGGCTAACCAAGAGCTGTGGTGGTGATTGCAATCGGCTAACCAAGAGCTGTGGTGTTGATTGCAATTGGCTAACCAAGAGCTGCGGTGGTGATTACAATCGGCTAACCAAGAGCTGTGGTGGTGATTGCAATCGGCTAACCAAGAGCTGTGGTGTGGTGGGGATTGCAATCGGCTAACCAAGAGCTGTGGTGGTGATTGCAATCGGCTAACCAAGAGCTGTGGTGTGGTGGGGATTGCAATCGGCTAACCAAGAGCTGTGGTGGTGATTGCAATCGGCTAACCAAGAGCTGCGGTGGTGATTGCAATCGGCTAACCAAGAGCTGTGGTGGTGATTACAATCGGCTAACCAAGAGCTGTGGTGTTGATTACAATCGGCTAACCAAGAGCTTTTCATTCCTCTGTATCTGTGTGCGTGTTGTGTGTTGTGTGTGTGTGTGTGTGTGTGTGTGTGTTGTATTTGTGTGTGGTGTGTGTGTAGTGTTCTGTGTGGAGTGCGTCAGGAGTCTGTCACTGTAACGCCCATAAGAAGAGTGTGTTCTGGAGCAGCAAGCGAGACAAGGTGGTTCTGGGATACCTTCAGGTCAGTTTAACCCTTAACCTTCAGGTCAGTTTAACCCTTAACCTTCAGGTCAGTTTAACCCTTAACCTTCAGGTCAGTTTAACCCTTAACCTTCAGGTCAGTTTAACCCTTAACCTTCAGGTCAGTTTAACCCTTAACCTTCAGGTCAGTTTAACCCTTAACCTTCAGGTCAGTTTAACCCTTAACCTTCAGGTCAGTTTAACCCTTAACCTTCAGGTCAGTTTAACCCTTAACCTTCAGGTCACTTTAACCCTTAACCTTCAGGTCAGTTTAACCCTTAACCTTCAGGTCAGTTTAACCCTTAACCTTCAGGTCAGTTAACCCTTAACCTTCAGGTCAGTTTAACCCTTGACCTTCAGGTCAGTTTAACCCTTTAAATACACTATGAATGTGTCCCGAATGGCCCCCCGATTCCTTAAATAGGTGAGTGCTTTTGACCAGAGCCCTTTGGGAGCAGGGTGCCGTTGCGGAATCAGGCTCCATCTCTATTTTGTATTTTATCTGTTCACCTTCTGGGTAAATGCATTTTCAATAAAGTTTAATTTGCAGATGTTTAACTTCAACCTGCTGGAGATCGACAACGAACTCCGACTGGCAGGTACACACACTGAGACAAACGCACACACTCACATCCAGATACACACACACACACTGAGACAAACGCACACACTCACATCCAGATACACACACACACACACACACACACACACACTGAGACAAACGCACACACTCACATCCAGATACACACACACACACACACACTGAGACAAACACACACACTCACATCCAGATACACACACACACACACACACACACACACTGAGACAAACGCACACACTCACATCCAGATACACACACACACACACACACACACACACACTCACATCCAGATACACACACACACACACTGAGACAAACGCACACACTCACATCCAGATACACACACACACACTGAGACAAACACACCCAATGTCCACCAGTGGAGGCTGCTGAGGGGAGGACGGCTCATAATAATGGCTGGAACGGAGCCAGTGGAATGGCATCACCATGGAAACCATGTGTCTGATGTATTGGACACCGTTCCTCTGATTCCGCTCCAGCCTTTACCACCAGCCTTGCCTCCCTAATTAAGGAGTCACCAACCTCCTGTGGTCTATACCCCACGTTACCACTGTAACTCTGTCTATACCAGTGGAGGCTACTGTACCCTGATGTATTGGACACCGTTCCTCTGATTCCGCTCCAGCCTTTACCACCAGCCTTGCCTCCCTAATTAAGGAGTCACCAACCTCCTGTGGTCTATACCCCACGTTACCACTGTAACTCTGTCTATACCAGTGGAGGCTACTGTACCTGGTGTATTGGACACCGTTCCTCTGATTCCGCTCCAGCCTTTACCACCAGCCTTGCCTCCCTAATTAAGGAGTCACCAACCTCCTGTGGTCTATACCCCACGTTACCACTGTAACTCTGTCTATACCAGTGGAGGCTACTGTACCCTGATGTATTTGACACCGTTCCTCTGATTCCGCTCCAGCCTTTACCACCAGCCTTGCCTCCCTAATTAAGGAGTCACCAACCTCCTGTGGTCTATACCCCACGTTACCACTGTAACTCTGTCTATACCAGTGGAGGCTACTGTACCCTGATGTATTGGACACCGTTCCTCTGATTCCGCTCCAGCCTTTACCACCAGCCTTGCCTCCCTAATTAAGGAGTCACCAACCTCCTGTGGTCTATACCCCACGTTACCACTGTAACTCTGTCTATACCAGTGGAGGCTACTGTACCCTGATGTATTGGACACCGTTCCTCTGATTCCGCTCCAGCCTTTACCACCAGCCTTGCCTCCCTAATTAAGGAGTCACCAACCTCCTGTGGTCTATACCCCACGTTACCACTGTAACTCTGTCTATACCAGTGGAGGCTACTGTACCCTGATGTATTGGACACCGTTCCTCTGATTCCGCTCCAGCCTTTACCACCAGCCTTGCCTCCCTAATTAAGGAGTCACCAACCTCCTGTGGTCTATACCCCACGTTACCACTGTAACTCTGTCTATACCAGTGGAGGCTACTGTACCCTGATGTATTGGACACCGTTCCTCTGATTCCGCTCCAGCCTTTACCACCAGCCTTGCCTCCCTAATTAAGGAGTCACCAACCTCCTGTGGTCTATACCCCACGTTACCACTGTAACTCTGTCTATACCAGTGGAGGCTACTGTACCTGGTGTATTGGACACCGTTCCTCTGATTCCGCTCCAGCCTTTACCACCAGCCTTGCCTCCCTAATTAAGGAGTCACCAACCTCCTGTGGTCTATACCCCACGTTACCACTGTAACTCTGTCTATACCAGTGGAGGCTACTGTACCCTGATGTATTGGACACCGTTCCTCTGATTCCGCTCCAGCCTTTACCACCAGCCTTGCCTCCCTAATTAAGGAGTCACCAACCTCCTGTGGTCTATACCCCACGTTACCACTGTAACTCTGTCTATACCAGTGGAGGCTACTGTACCCTGATGTATTGGACACCGTTCCTCTGATTCCGCTCCAGCCTTTACCACCAGCCTTGCCTCCCTAATTAAGGAGTCACCAACCTCCTGTGGTCTATACCCCACGTTACCACTGTAACTCTGTCTATACCAGTGGAGGCTACTGTACCCTGATGTATTGGACACCGTTCCTCTGATTCCGCTCCAGCCTTTACCACCAGCCTTGCCTCCCTAATTAAGGAGTCACCAACCTCCTGTGGTCTATACCCCACGTTACCACTGTAACTCTGTCTATTCCAGTGGAGGCTACTGTACCTGGTGTATTGGACACCGTTCCTCTGATTCCGCTCCAGCCTTTACCACCAGCCTTGCCTCCCTAATTAAGGAGTCACCAACCTCCTGTGGTCTATACCCCACGTTACCACTGTAACTCTGTCTATACCAGTGGAGGCTACTGTACCTGGTGTATTGGACACCGTTCCTCTGATTCCGCTCCAGCCTTTACCACCAGCCTTGCCTCCCTAATTAAGGAGTCACCAACCTCCTGTGGTCTATACCCCACGTTACCACTGTAACTCTGTCTATACCAGTGGAGGCTACTGTACCTGGTGTATTGGACACCGTTCCTCTGATTCCGCTCCAGCCTTTACCACCAGCCTTGCCTCCCTAATTAAGGAGTCACCAACCTCCTGTGGTCTATACCCCACGTTACCACTGTAACTCTGTCTATACCAGTGGAGGCTACTGTACCTGGTGTATTGGACACCGTTCCTCTGATTCCGCTCCAGCCTTTACCACCAGCCTTGCCTCCCTAATTAAGGAGTCACCAACCTCCTGTGGTCTATACCCCACATTACCACTGTAACTCTGTCTATACCAGTGGAGGCTACTGTACCTGGTGTATTGGACACCGTTCCTCTGATTCCGCTCCAGCCTTTACCACCAGCCTTGCCTCCCTAATTAAGGAGTCACCAACCTCCTGTGGTCTATACCCCACGTTACCACTGTAACTCTGTCTATACCAGTGGAGGCTACTGTACCTGGTGTATTGGACACCGTTC